>NC_088235.1:32526642-32624142 GCF_036934945.1 Oncorhynchus masou masou
TAACAGGGCTGAGGGACAGTAAAAATACGGATTGTTAATTTGATCGATGTACTGAAAACATTGCCTTTGGCTGACTCATCAAAAGGTTAGAATGTCAACAAAAAAAGTAATAGAACATTGTAGTTAAGCACGGGGTAAAACACAAGAATGCCTTAAAGTAAGAGCAGTTGCAAATTTAAGATTCACATGACAATAGAACACTGACTGCAGTGCATTCTATTTCTGTTTGAATTCTAATTCTAAGTCATGCCTATCAGTTCCTCTTGATTCAACCCTGGAGGTGCCAGTGATTCTCAGCATCTTAAGCAGCTTTAATTAATGAACAGTAACGACAAAAACAACACCTGGCCTTCAGCTCAAATGCTGCTTCCAAACACTCAGACATGCGTGTGTAGTAATAGCAAGAGCAGTAGGGTGAGCATAGTGCCCTTGAAGTGGCCTCAGGGTCAGTCATGCTCTCAAAATACATCCTAAATGGCACCCTATTCCCTACTCTATATAGTGCACTACTTTTGATCATGGCCCTATACAGGGAGTAGGTTGCCATTTGGGACACGTCCTTACTGTATGTCAGAGCCGAGAATGGGGTTAGTTCAGCTGCTGTAGTACTGTGTGAGTGTCAATGTGTGTGAGCTGCCTACCACACTGAAGATGTGTGTATTGATAAGTAGTGCAGGTGATTATTAATATGATAATGTGGCTGGTCTGATAGTGACTCCCTACCTCCCTCCCCACAGCCAAACGGAGGGCTGTGTGTGTGTGCACGCATGTGTGTCTGTGGAGGACAGATTAGGTAGAAGGTAAATAACCTGCTTTGAGCCAAGGACTCCTGGAGCTCCCTGCAGAATGAATGCAGCATTCCTGCTCAAGCATGACATGCGACAAACAGCCGAGAAAACATGCACACTTGCGCATACACAAAAGCATGCACACGCTACACACACACACAAACACACACACACGCTACACACATACACACACACACACACGAAAACATTCTTCTTACTGCCTGTGAAACTGATTGAAAGCATCTGATAAACTTATGTTGTTGGAGGGGGGGTATTTAGAAAATAACTAAACATATAATATAGAAAATACTGTGTGATAATATGTAAATAAATACTGTGACAATGTAAATAATTACTGTGATATGTCAATAAATACTGTGATAATGTCAATAAATACTGTGATAATATGTCAATAAAAACTGTGGTAAATACTGTGTAGAGGAGTGAATTGGAGTGTTGACACTTTCACAAGCAGTCTGATAATGTAACCTAAAATACAGTAAGGGGTACAGCGTCAGAACTGGGTAACACAAAGACAGCCGACAATCAATGCTGAAGCGGGGAACGGAGCTGGGGAACAGAAAGATAAAGGGGAGGTAATATAACAGGTGATTGAGTCCAGGTGAGTCCAATGAATCGCTGATGCGGGTGACGAGGAAAGGCAGGTGTGCGTAATGATGGTGGCAGGAGTGCGTAATGCAGGGCAGCCAGAGCAGGAGCAGGCGTGACAGGATGTGCAAAGTAAAAGGAGGGCTTTCTTTGTATAAAATGGGACATAACTTTGAAACTAGCAGAGATCGCATATTGATATGCTTGTAGAGTATATGATGTTCAACAATATATACAAAAAATGGCCAAATCAAAAATGGTATGCTTTCAATTGAGAAATTATTTGTTTTTATTTTTGTATATTCATTAATTTAATGTAAGAAAATAGTTTTGGGATTTAAAATACTACTCTTACTACAGAGCAAGCTGTAAAGCCTCATATGACACCAATGTTTTCTTTGTAGCACCTACAGATAAAATATTATGGTCTTAAAGGAGGTCTAGGTCAGGCCAAAATGTCATAAACGTTCAAACTTTAAACATAATTAATAAATAATTAATTAAAGTCACAACTGTCAAATATGTCAAAAACACTTCATCCAAAGGACCGTTTTATGGTTTACATTTCTAAAAAATGGTTGTTGTTTGTTTTGTATTGTTGTTTGTTTTTTATCTTACAATCTGGCCATGCACCCCAGTGGTAGGTTTGGTGTCAAAAGAAAGATGCATATGCAGTAAAGAACTCAATACCTACAGTACTGTAAAATATGGTGGTGGATCTTTGATGTTATCGGACTATGTTGCTTCCGCTGATCCTAGGGCCCTTGTTAAGGACAACGGCATCATGAACTTTACTCAGTACCAGGACATTTCTGCCAATAACCTGGCTGCCTCTGCCAGGAGGCTGACACCGCAAGTGGATCTTCCAGCAAGAAAATAACCCCAAGCACAAATCAAAATCCATAAATAAATGGTTAATTGACCACAAAAACAACATTTTGCAATGGCCATCTCAGTCTCCGAACCCTATTAAAAACCTGTGGTTTGAATTTTAGAAGCGCAGACTGAATGATATCAAGGATCTGGAAAGATTCTATATGGAATCTTGTGTTATCCTCGCAAGGGGAGGGTGCTGGAGTACTGAAAACAGGGGATACACAAATTTTGCCCCCTATTTATTTAAAAAAAATTTTTTTTATTATTACTTGTTAACTTCTTGGTGACAGGGGGGCAGTATTGAGTAGCTTGGATAAATAAGGTGCCCAGAGTAAACTGCCTGCTACTCTGTCAGAGATGCTAATATATGCATACTATTAGTAGTATTGGATAGAAAACACACTGAAGTTTCTAAAACTGTTTGAATGATGTCTGTGAGTAAAACAGAAATCATATGGCAGGCGAAAACCTGAGACAAATCCAACCAGGAAGTGGGAAATCTGAGGTTTTGTAGTTTCATTTAAGTGATTGCCTATCCAATATGCTGTGTCTATGGGGCCAGATTGCACTTCCCAAGAATTCCAGCAGATGTCAACAGTCTTTATAAAGTTGTTTGAGGCTTCTATTGTGGAACGGGGTCAAATAAGAGCTGTTTCAACAAGTGGACTAGGCTGAGGCCAATCAGTTGTTTACTGCGCGGTCACACGGGCGCCGTTCCTTCTTTTTCCTCTGTAATGAATACGCTATTGTCCGGTTGGAATATTTTAGAAGATTTATTATAAAAAGACCGTAAGGATTGATTGTAAACATCGTTTGACATGTTTCTACAAACTGTAATGGAACTCTTTTGACTTTTCGTCTGGATTCTGCGCTTGGCATTGTGCCTTTGGAATAGTGAACTAAACGCGCAAGGTATTTGGACTTAAATATGGACGTAATCGAACAAAACAAACATTTCTTATGGAAGTGGGAGTCCTGGGAGTGCATTCCGGCAAAGATCAGCAAAGGTAAGTGAAGGTTTATAATGCTATTTATGATTTTTGTTGCCTCCACAATCTGGCAGATAACTGTATGGCTTGCTTTTGTGGCTGAACGCTGTTCTCAGATTATTGAATATTGTGCTTTAGCCATAAAGCTTTTTTGAAATCTGACACAACGGTTGCATTAAGAACAAGTTTATCTTTAATTCTATGTAAAACATGTATCTTTTATCAAAGTTTATGATGAATATTTCTGTTATTTGATGTGGCTCTCTGCAATTTCTCTGGATGTTTTGGAGGTTTTTGGATATAAATATGAACTTGATTGAATAAATCATACATGCATTGTGTAACAATGAGTCCTGGGAGTGTCATCTGATGAAGATCGTCAAAGGTTAGTGATGAATTTTATCTATATTTCTGCTTTTTGTGACACCTCTCTTTAGTTGGAAAATGGCTGAATGCTTTCTGTGACTAGTTGCTGACCTAACATAATGATATGTTCTGTTTTCACTGAAAATACTTTTAGAAATCGGACACTATGGTTGGATTAACGAGAAGTGTATCTTCAAAATGGTGTAAAATACTTGTATGGTTGAGGAATTGTAATTTCTGTTGTTCTGTTGTTTTGAATTTGGCGCCCTGCAATTTCACTGGCTGTTGGCGAGGTGGGGACTGCTAGTGTCCTGAACGATCCCAGAGAGGTTAAACAATCTTTCTCTGAGCAATTGTATTAGTATAAAATAATATAAATGTAATAAAAAATGGAGCATGCAATATAGCTCAGTATTTGTAATATTTATTTTATACAGTATTTTTTGCTTATTTTTATCAACGGATCCAATAACTCCGGATCTCAACTGTATTCTGTGTATTACACATCTACAACAACAGCCTCCAATTCTAACGTCACTCTCACCATCTAATCTCACTATCTAAAAGGCCAGGCAGTGAGGTCTCTTTAACAAGCCTTTGGGGCATGCACCAATACCTCCAGTTTACAGCAGAGCTCCAAAGGTTAAACAATCGGAAACATGTGCAGTATATAAATATCTCCCGATGATAGCGATCACGGAGAGGAAGCAGGTTTGCATAGAGTTTGTTAAAACAGGATATAATCTAACCTCATGGTGTAGTGAACAGAATAGGGCACCGATACATTATGTTCCTTTGATATAAGTCTAATGAAAGCAGCAGCAGCAGTCATAGAAATACAATCCCTAGAACGGAAGAAAAAGCCCCTCACATCGACTTGAATGGGGATGCCAGTTCTAGAATCCCTAGAATGGACAAAGCCTCTCACATTGACTTGGATGGGGAAAACCCATTCTAGAGATTATATTTCTATGGCAGTAGCAGTAGATCTGTGCAACGAGCCAGGGGGCTTCTCAGTGAGATGGCCTTATCAGCAGTAAAGACCTCTCAAATGTCTCTATCACCTCTGGGATTTAACATGTGAGCAATACAGGACTGCAGGCTGCCAGGAGAGAGAAGACCAGCCATCTCTCTGTCAAGGACTGATAAGTAAACTATGGATGGTTTTATAAAATCAGATACTGTAAAAACATGAACATTCTGATCAGAATTTGATTACCTAACTAACTAAAAGTAAAATCAGATAAGAAGAATATTCTGATGATCAGATTGTATTTAATAAATTCTCTTATGAACCTCATCCTCATCTGATTCCAAGGCAGATTTGTGTCGTTTAAGAAGTCTTGAGAATGGACTAAAAGGTCAAGGAAACAAACTGTAACCAGCCACTCTACGAGGACAATAACATAACGTAGCAGGCGTAAATGAAACCCCACATCCGGTTTTAAGGGGAAATGGAAGCTAGGTGGAAGATAATGTATCCCTGAAAACCGGATGTTTTCGGGGGATTTTTGACCCGGCTGAGGGTGCGAGGAAAACATCAATTATGCCTAGGTTCAAATACTATTTCAAATCATTTAAAATACTTAATCCCAGAAGAGTAAACCCCACCCATTTGGCACTCCAGACAGGCTAAGGTAAAAAAAACTTAGAGTTCAAATAGTATTTGAACCCAGGTTGACAACAACCATCCTCTGCTGTGTTTAATGAACACTTAGCTCTGCTCTATTTAACTTGTAATGAGAAACAAAGATCTGATCTGTGTTCTGAATGGCACCCTATTCCTTACATAGTGTCTTGCAAAAGTATTCATCAGAAGTCACATAATTAGTTAAATAACGTCCACCTATGTGCAATCTAAGTGTCACATGATCTCAGTATATACAGTGGAGCAAAAAAGTATTTCGTCAGCCACCAATTGTGCAAGTTCTCCCACTTAAAAAGATGAGAGAGGCCTGCAATTTTCATCATAGGTACACTTCATCCCACAGAGCACCATTCAATCCCTTATTAATAAATGATAAGAATATGGCACCATAACAAACATGCCAAGAGAGGGCCGCCCACCAAAACTCATGGACCACGCTATGAGGGCATTAATCAGAGAGGCAACAAAGAGACCAAACATAACTCTGAAGGAGCTGCAAAGCTTCACAGAGGATATTGGAGTTTCTGTCCATCGGACCACTTCAAGCCATACACTCCACAGAGCTGGGTTTTACAGAAGAGTGTCCAGAAAAAAGCCATTGCTTAAAGAAAGAAATAAGCAAACACGTTTGGTGTTCACCAAAAGGCATGTGGGAGACTCCCCAAACATATGGAAGAAGGTACTCTGGTCAGATGAGAATATGAGCTTTTTGGCCATCAAGGAAAATGCTTTGCCTGGCGCAAACTCAACACCTCTCATCACCCCTAGAACAACATCCCCACAGTGAAGCATGGTGGTGGCAGCATCATGCTGTGGGGATGTTTTTCATCGGCAGGGACTGGGAACCTGGTCAGAATTTAAGGAATGGTGGATGGTGCTAAATATAGGGAAATTATTGAGGGAAACCTGTTTCAGTCTTCCAGAGATTTGAGACTGGGATGGAGGTTCACCTTCCAGCAGGACAATGAACCCTAAAGCATACTGCTAAAGCAACACTCGAGTGGTTTAAGGGGAAACATTTAAATGTCTTGGAATAGTCAAAGCCCAGACCTCAATCCAATTGAGAATCTGTGGTATGACTTAAAGATTGCTGTACAGTAGCGGAACCCATCCAACTTGGAGGAGCTGGAGAAGTTTTGCCTTGAATAATGGGCAAAAATGCCAGTGGCTAGATGTGCCAAGCTTATAGAGACATACCCCAAGAGACTTGCAGCTGTAATTGCTGCAAAACGTGGCTCTACAAAGTATTGACTTTGGAGGGGTGAATAGTTATGCATGCTCAAGTTCATTTTTTTCTCTTATTTCTTATTTGTTTCACAATAAAAAAATATTTTGTATCTTCAAAGTGGTAGGCATGTTGTGTAAATCAAATGATACAAACCCTCCCAAAATATATTTTAATTCCAGCTTGAAAGGCAACAAAATAGGAAAAGATGCCTAGAGGGGTGAATACTTTCGCAAGCCACTGTAGAGCACTACTTCTGACCATGGTGCCATTTGGGAGGTAGACTGGTGCTAAAGAAATTTAACACACCACCGGGGGATTTTTAAGCTCTGATACCCTATACCTAGGGGCCACGGGCTCTGATACCCTATACCTCGGGGGCCTGGGCCTAACCTGTCTAACCTTTCCTGCTTTTTATGATCTTGTGGAACTGAGGCCCCTGGCTGCCTGCTGCTGGGTTCTCCCTCCTCTCTCTGACCCGTGCTCATGTATTATCTACAGTGTGTTGGCTTGGCAGAGACCACTGGCCTTTGTTATCGTCTTCCCACAATCCAGGGAATACAGTAAAGTCATGATTTCCAATGTGTTGCTTGTCTTGTATAAGGTTTGTCTCTTAGTAAGTGTAGTGCTATACACAGGGAGGAGAAAGGAGGTTGTCAAATAATTGTCCAGTTCACTACTATAAAAAATGCTTTTGATTTTTGCAACTCTGGAATGTTAAGAGAGCCAGACACAAATATGATTTTCTTAATGTGACAAATTCCCTCTAATTTCCTGATATTGGTCAGATTTCTATAGATGATCAATGACTAATTGCTTTGTATGTTCCCACCAGCTATTATAATATCAAAGGAATGTTACTTTCCACTGAGGATGCACTCTTGGATGTGTCTGAGAAACCTCACTTAGCCACAGCTGCCCACTACTACTGCTACTCCCACTAGAACTGAAGTGAATTAGCTGTTGTTTTGACCTTCATTATTGTGGGTCTGTTTGATTGCATCATGCCAAGTATTTACTCTTCAGAAAAGCCCTGCAGATATTTCCCTCTGTCTGCCTGCTCTGTAGAACCTGTCACATGCTAGCTGTGTGCATGCATGTGAAATGATTTGACTGTTGCAGGCAGGGGTCTCGTTCTCTCTCTCACTCTTAGCTTTTCATCTGGCGCGGGGCCATCTTATGTCACATCAACAGATAACACACTGGACACCTTAATTTTCATATAGCCAAGTTATTCTAACAAAAATCCTTTGCTCACACACGAACACACACACACACACACACACACACACACACACACACACACACACACACACACACACACACACACACACACACACACACACACACAAATTATTTGAATTATTAATCCCCAAAAGTGTAGAGCTGCGCCGAAACGGCACCCTATTTCCTACGTAGTCCACTATTTTTAATAAGAGCCCTTTGGTCCATGGTCAAACGTAATGGCTTGCGAAAGTATTCACCCCCTTGGCATGTTTCCTATTTTGTTGCCTTACAACCTGGAATTAAAATATATTTTGGGGAGTTTGTATCATTTGATTTACACAACATGCCTACCACTTTGAAGATGCAAAATATGTTTTATTGTGAAACAAACAAGAAATAAGACAAGAAACAGAAAACTTGAGCGTGCATAACTATTCACCCCCCCCAAAGTAAATACTTTGTAAAGCCAACTTTTGTAGCAATTACAGCTGCAAGTCTCTGGGGGTATGTCTCTATAAGCTTGTCACATCTAGCCACTGGGATTTTTGCCCATTATTCAAGGCAAAACTGCTCCAGCTCCTTCAAGTTGGATGGGTTCCGCTGCTGTACAGCAATCTTTAAATCATACCATCCATTCTCAATTGGATTGAGGTCTGGACTTTGACTAGGCCATTCCAAGACATTTAAATGTTTCCCCATAAACCACTCAAGTGTTGCTTTAGCAGTATGCTTTAGTGTCATTGTCCTGCTGGAAGGTGAACCTCAGTCCCAGTCTCAAATCTCAGGAAGACTGAAACAGGTTTCCCTCAATAATTTCCCTGTATTTAGCACCATCCACCATTCCTTAAATTCTGACCAGGTTCCCAGTCCCTGCTGATGAAAAACTTTGCCCAGAGCATGATGCTGCCACCACCATGCTTCACTGTGGTGATGGTGTTCTAGGGGTGATGAGAGGTGTTGGGTTTGCGCCAGATATAGCGTTTTCCTTGATGGCCAAAAATATCATATTCTCATCTGACCAGACTACCTTATTCCATATGTTTGGGGAGTCTCCCACATACCTTTTGGCTAACACCAAACGTGTTTGCTTATTTTTTTCTTTTAGCAATGGCTTTTTTCTGGACACTCTTCTGTAAAGCCCAGCTCTGTGGAATGTACGGCTTAAAGTGGTCCTATGGACAGATACTCCAATCTCCGCTGTGGAGCTTTGCAGCTCCTTCAGAATTATCTTTGGTCTCTTTGTTGCCTCTCTGATTAATGCCCTCCTTGCCTGGTCCGTGAGTTTTGGTGGGCGGCCCTCTCTTGGCAGGTTTGTTGTGGTGCCATATTATTTCAATTTTTTAATAATGGATTTAATGGTGCTCTGTGGGATGTTCAAAGTTTCTGATATTTTGTATAACTCAACCCTGATCTGTACTGCTCCACAACTTTGTCCCTGACCTGTTTTGAGAGGTCCTTGGTCTTGCATGATGCCGCTTGCTTGGTGGTACCCCTTGCTTAGTGGTGGTACAGACTCTGGGACCTTTTAGAACAGGTGTATAAAACTGAGATCATGTGACATTTAGATTGCACACAGGTGGACTTTATTTAACTAATTATGTGACTTCTGAAGGTAATTGGTTGCACCAGATCTTATTGAGGGGCTCCATAACAAAGGGGTTGAATACATATGCATATGCATGCAGTTAAAAAATAAATACTTTCCCCCCATTTCATTTCACCAATTTGGAATATTTTGTGTTTGTCCATTAAATGAAATAAAAATAAAAATATATTTAAATTACAGCTTGTAATGCAACAAAATAGGAAAAACACCAAGGGGGATTAATCATTTGCAAGGCACTATGTATAGAGAATACTACAGCCGTCTACAGTAGCAACACGCTGACATCCTGCACTCCTTCTGTACTCTTCTCTTCTTCTCCTGCTGTGACACACACACACTGGCTTCAGAAGCCAGCTGAGCTCAGGCATCTATTGATCTGCTCCCAGCAGCAGTATCTCCTCATATCTCCTCTTACTTCCATAATTACTTCTCCTTCTCAGGACTCCCTCTGCGGTGAGCTCCTCACATTATAGAGTGTGTGTGTATTTGTGTGAGCACGCTTGTGTGCCTGTCTCTTGGCGTGTTTGTGTGTGTCAGCCTACTTGTTAACATGCTCTATAGGTCTCTCTCTGGGTTTCCGTGGCACTACCACCACAGAGAACACTACAGACGCCTCTTTTAACCCTATTCAATCCTGCAGATCCGGGAGCCGGCCCCTCAACTGCGGATTACAGTGGTTAGTCTGAACTCCTCTAGTGACTGCTTGAGACATGCTGGTTACCAAAGTGCCATTATGACTCTCAAACAGACAGGCCAGAGCCCAGAGAGAGAGAAACTTTGGATGTACAGTTCAGGACTGTGGGTGGATGATGCTTTAATTGAGTTGTAAAATATGTCTTCTGACCTCAATGGGACTTCCTGGATATATAAAGGTTTTTAAAAAATCCATTAACAAAAGTACTGAAGCCCTATCCGAACTGCACTGTATTACAGGGCTTTTCATACTCTATGTTCGTAGCACTGGGCTAAGCCAAATTTTGTGCAGTCTGAATGCCACATACACACATATACATACACTGAACTAAAAAATACATACAACACATAAATGCCTGCATCCGTAACGGGTCTGCGATCAAACGACCACCCCTCATCACTGTCAAACGCTCCCTAAAACACTTCTGCGAGCAGGCCTTTCTAATCGACCTGGCCGGGGTATCCTGGAACGACATTGACCTCATCCCGTCAGTAGAGGATGCCTGGTTATTATTTAAAAGTGCAATACTCACCATCTTAAATAAGCATGCCATTTCAAAAAATGTAGAACTAGGAATAGATATAGTCCTTGGTTCACTCCAGACCTGTCTGCCCTTGACCAGCACAAACACATCCTGTGGCGTTCTGCATTAGCATCGAATAGCCCCCATAATATGAAACTTTTCAGAGAAGTTAGGAACAAATATACACAGGCAGTTAGGAAAGCTAAGGATAGCTTTTTCAAACAGACATTTGTATCCTGTAGTACAAACTCAAAAACGTTCTGGTACACTGTAAAGTACATGAAGAATAAGAGCACCTTCTCCCAGCTGCCCACTGCTCTGAGGCTAGGAAACACTGTTACCAATGATAAATCCACTATAAGCATTTCTCTACGGCTGGTCATGCTTTCCACCTGGCTACCCCTACCCTGGTCAACTGCCCGGCACCCTCCACAGCAACCCGCCCAAGCCTCCACCATTTCTCCTTCACCCAAATCCAGATAGCTGATGTTCTGAAAGAGCTGCAAAATCTGGACCCCTACAAATCAGCCGGGCTAGGTAATCTGGACCCTCTCTTTCTAAAATTATCTGCTGAAATTGTTGCCACCCCTATTACTAGCCTGTTCAACCTCTCTTTCGTATCGTCTGAGATTCCCAAAGATTGGAAAGCTGCCGCGGTCATCCCCCTCTTCAAAGGGGGTGACACTCTAGACCCAAACTGCTACAGACCTATATCTATCCCACCCTGTCTTTCTAAGGTCTTCGAAAGCCAAGTCAACAAACAGATTACAGACCATTTCGAATCCCACCGTACCTTCTCCGCTATGCAATCTGGATTCAGAGCTGGTCATGGGTGCACCTCAGCCACGCTCAAGGTCCTAAATGATATCATAACCGCCATCGATAAGAGACATTACTGTGCAGCTGTATTCATCAACCTGGCCAAGGCTTTCGACTCTGTTAATCACCACATTCTTATTGGCAGACTCAACAGCCTTGGTTTCTCAAATGATTTCCTCGCCTGGTTTACCAACTACGTCCTGATATAGTTCAGTGTGTCAAATAGGAGGGCCTGTTCACCACTGGCAGTCTCTATGGGGGTGCCACAGGGTTAAATTCTCGGGCCGACTCTCTTCTCTGTATACATCAATGATTGCTGCTGGTGATTCTCTGATCCACCTCTATGCAGGCAACACCATTCTGTATACCTCTGGCCCTTCGTTGGATACTGTGTTATCTAACCTCCAGATGAGTTTCAATGCCATACAACTCTCCTTCCATGGCCTCCAACTGCTCTTAAATGCAAGTAAAATTACATGCATTCTATTCAATCGATCACTGCACGCACCTGCCCGCCCGTCCAGCATCACGACTCTGGATGGCTCTGACTTACGTGGACAACTACAAATACCTAGGTGTCTGGTAAGACTGTAAACTCTCCTTCCAGACTCACATTAAGCATCTCCAATCCAAAATTAAATCTAGAATCGTCTTCCTATTTCACAACAAAGCATTCACTCATGCTGCCAAACATACCCTTGTAAAACTGACCATCCTACCGATCCTCGACTTCGGCGATGTCATCTATAAAATAGCCTCCAACACTCTACTCAACAAATTGGATGCAGTCTATCACAGTGCCATCCGTTTTGTCACCAAAGCCCCATACACTACCCACCACTGCGACCTGTACGCTCTCGTTGGTTGGCCCTAGCTTCATACTCGTCGCCAAACCCGCTGGCTACAGGTTATCTACAAGTCTCTGCTAGGTAAAGCCCTGCCTTATCTCAGCTCACTGGTCACCATAGCAGCACCCACTCGTAGCACGCGCTCCAGCAGGTATATCTCACTGGTCACCCCCAAAGCCAATTCCTCATTTGGTCGCCTTTCCTTCCAGTTCTCTGCTGCCAATGACTGGAACGAATTGCAAAAATCACTGAAGCTGGAGACTCATGTATCCCTCACTAGCTTTAAGCACTAGCTGTCAGAGCAGCTTACAGATCACTGCACCTGTACATAGCCCATCTGTAAAAAGCCCATCTATCTACCTCATCCCCATAGTGTATTTATTTATTTATCTTGCTCATTTGCACCCCAGTATCTCTACTTGCACATTCATCTTCTGTACATCTACCATTCCAGTGTTTAAATGCTATATTGTAATTACTTCGCCACCATGGCCTATTTATTGCCTTAACTCCCTTATCTTATCTCATTTGCACTCACTGTACAGACTTTTTGTTTTATTTTTTCTGCTGTATTATTGACTGTATGTTTTGTTTATTCCATGTGTAACTCTGTGTTGTTGTATGTGTCGAATTGCTATGCTTTATCTTGGGCAGGTCGCAGTTGCATATGAGAACTTGTTCTCAACTTGCCTACCTGGTTAAATAAAGGTAGAATAAAAAATAAAAAATAAAATGTTGGTCCCATATGTTTGAAATAAAAGATCCCAGAAATGTCCCATACACACGAAAGCCTTATTTTTCAAAAGAATGTTGCACACATTAGTTTACATACCTGTAAGTGAGCATTTCTCCTTTGCCAAGATAATCAATCCACCTGACAGGTGTGGAATATCAATAAGCTGATTAAACAGCATGTTTACTACACAGTAGGAAAATTATGGCCACTCTAAAATGTGCCGTTTGGCATGCAGTTATATTTTTCTTCATTGTGTGCACGCATGTACACTACCGTTCTAAAACTTTGGGTCACTTAGAGATGTCCTTGCTTTTGAAAGAAAAGCAAATTTTTTGTCCGTTAAAATAATAAAATTGATCAGAAATACAGTGTAGACATTGTTAATGTTGTAAATGACTTCAATAAATAGTACCTGCAAAACACCAGTCTCAATGTCAACAGTGAAGAGGCAAATCTGGGATGCTGGTCTTCTAAGCCTTAGGTCATTAATATGGTCGAATCCGGAAACTATCATCTCGAAAACAAGACATTTATTCTTTCAGTGAAATACGGAACCGTTCCGTATTTTATCTAACGGGTGGCATCCATAAGTCTAAATATTCCTGTTACATTGCACAACCTTCAATGTTATGACATAATTATGTAAAATTCTGGCAAATTAGGCGGCCCAAACTGTTGCATATACCCTGACTCTGCGTGCAATGAATGCAAGAGAAGTGACAATTTCACCTGGTTAATATTGCCTGGATTTCTTTTAGCTAAATATGCAGGTTTAAAAATATATACTTCTGTGTATTGATTTTAAGAAAGGCATTGATGTTTATGGTTAGGTACACATTGGAGCAACGATACGCACCGCATCGATTATATGCAACGCAGGACACGCTAGATAAACTAGTAATATCATCAACCATAGTTAACTAGTGATTATGATTGATTGATTGATTGTTTTTCATAAGATAAGTTTAATGCTAGCTAGCAACTTACCTTGGCTTACTGTATTCGCGTAACAGGCAGGCTCCTCATGGAGTGCAATGAGAGGCAGGTGGTTAGAGCGTTGGTCTAGTTAACTGTAAGGTTGCAAAATTGAATCCCCCGGGCTGACAAGGTAGAAATCTGTCACAAATTAATTACTTAAAAATCATACAATGTGATTTTTTGGATTTTTGTTTTAGATTCCGTCTCTCACAGTTGAAGTGTACCTATAATAAAAATTACAGACCTTTACATGCTTTGTAAGTAGGAAAACCTGCAAAATCGGCAGTGTATCAAATACTTGTTCTCCCCACTGTACGTATGTATGTATCTATCTACATACACACACACATACAGTACGAGTCAAAAGTTTGGACACACCTACTCATTCAAGGGGTTCTCTTTATTTTAACTATTTTCTACATTGTAGAATAATGGTGAAGATATCAAAACAATGGAATTACACAAATGGAATCATGTATGAACCAAAAAAGTGTTAAATATATCAAAATATGTTTTTGATTTTAGATTCCTCAAAGTCGCCACCCTTTGCCTTGATGACAACTTTACACAATCTTGGCATTCTCTCAAACTATCATGACACAAGGCGAGAACCAGATGCAGACACAGGAGGCAGATGGTTGGAGTCATACAATATTTATTAATCCAATAGGGGAAGGCAAGAGAATGGTCCTGGACAGGCAAAAGGGTCAAAACCAGTTCAAATTCCAAAAGGTACCGGAGGGCAGGAAGAATCAAGGTCAGGCCAGGCAGGATGATCAGGCAGGCAGGAAAGAAGTCCAGAGTCAGGCAGTGGTCAAAATCGTGAGGACTATCAAAAAGAGAATAGTAAAAGGGGGTATGAGAAAAACAAGCTGGTTGTCTTGACTAACATACAAGATGAACTAGCACAGAGAGACAGGAAACCGGGATAAATACACTGGGGGAAACAAGCGACACCTGGAGGGGGTGGAGACAATAACCAGGACAGGTGAAACTGATCAGGGTGTGACACAAACAGCTTCATGAGGAATGCTTTTCCAAAAGTCTTGAATGAGTTCCCACATATTCTGATTACTTGTTGGCTGCTTTTCCATCACTCTGCGGTCCAACTCATCCCAAACCATCACAATTGGGTTGAGGTCGGGTTAATGTGGAGGCCAGATCATCTGATGCAGCACTCCATCACTCTCCTTGGTCAAATAGCCCTTACACAGCCTGGAGGTGTGTTTTGAGTCATTGTCCTATTGAAAAACAAATGATAGTCCCACTTCAATACTTCAATGGGAACCACATGTGTGGAGATCATCTGTTCATCTACTCTGTGTCTCACAAAGACACAACGGTTGGAACCAAAAATGTCAAATTTGGACTCATCAGACCAAAGGACATATTTCCACCAGTCTAATGTTCATTGCGCCTGTTTCTTGGCCCAAACAAGTTTCCTCTTATTATTGGTGTGTTTTAGTATTGGTTTCCTTGCATCAATTCGACCATGAAGGCCTGATAGTTTTGCGACTGCACTTGAAGAAACTTTCAAAGTTCTTGACATTTTCCGTATTGACTGACCTTCATGTCTTAAAGTAATGATGGACTGTAATTTCTCTTTGCTTATTTGAGCTGTTCTTGCCATAATATGGACATGGTCTTTTTGCCAAATAGGGTTATCTTCTGTATACCACCCCTACCTTGTCACAACACAACTGATTGGCTCAAACGCATTAAGAAGGAAAGAAATTTCACAAATTAACTTTTACAAGTCATACCTGTTAATTTAAATGCATTCCAGGTGACTACCTCATGGAGCTGGTTGAGAGAATGCCAAGAGCGTGATAAGCTGTCATCAAGGCAAAGGCTGGCTACTTTGAAGAATCTCAAATTTAAAATATATTTTGATTTGTTTAACACTTTTTTGGTTACTAAAATATTCCAAATGTGCTATTTCAAAGTTTTGATGTCTTCACATTCTCATCTGCACATATATCACTCCAATGTAAATTGCTAAATTGTAATTACTTCGCCACTATTTGCCTATTTAATTCCTTACCTCCTTACTTAATTTGCACACACTGTATACATATTTTTCTATTGTGTTATTGACTGTATGTTTGTTTATCCCCTGTGTAACTCATTGTCGTTTTTGTCACAATGCTTTGCTTTATCTTGGCCAGGTCGCAGTTGTAAATGAGAACTTGTTCTCAACTGGCCTACCTGGTTAAATAAAGGTGATTTTTTTTTAAATCAATATTATTCTACAATGTAGAAAATAGTGAAAATAAATCAAAACCCTTGACTGAGTAGGCTTGTCCAAACGTTTGACGGGTAGTGTATATTTATTTGTCATGGAAAGCGCAGGTGTTTCTATTGTTTTGTATACTCAGTGTAATATATATATATATATAGTATACAAAACATTATGAAATAAATATATATATATATATATATATATATATTTATAAATATATATATATATACTTCCAAGGTTGTGTCAAAATGGCTTAAGGACAATAAAGTCAAGGTATTGGAGTGGCCATCGCAAAGCCCTGACCTCAACCCATAGAAAATGTGTGGGCAGAACTGAAAAAGTGTGTGCGAGCAAGGAGGCCTACAAACCTGACTCAGTTACACCAGCTATATCAGGAGGAATGGGCCAAAATTCACCCAACCTATTGTGGGAAGCTCGTGTGAGGCTACCAAAAACGTTTGACCCAAGTGAAACAATTTAAAGGCAATGCTACCAAATGCTAATTGAGTGTATGTAAACTTCTGACCCACTGGGAATGGTGAAAGAAATGAAAGCTGAAATAAATCATTCTCACTACTATTATTCTGACATTTCACATTTTTAAAATAAAGTGGTGATCCTAACTGACCTAAGACAGGGAATTTTTACTAGGATTAAATGTTAGGAATTGTGAAATACTGAGTTTAAATGTATGTAAACTTCCTACTTCAACTGTACTACTGAACACAGCAACGCAGGCCTGGGACTCATCACCACAGATGGAGAGACAGTACATTAAATTAAAAGTCAGTCAT
Source organism: Oncorhynchus masou masou (assembly GCF_036934945.1). Classification (NCBI taxonomy): domain Eukaryota; kingdom Metazoa; phylum Chordata; class Actinopteri; order Salmoniformes; family Salmonidae; genus Oncorhynchus; species Oncorhynchus masou. The sequence goes on from NC_088235.1 coordinate 32,543,611, forward strand.
GAAAGACTAAAAAGAGCCGTGTCTAATTTTTAAATGTATTTTTCCTCTCCGATGACAAATGCCGGTTCGCTGAGATTAAAATCACATTTCATTGGTCGCGTACATATATTTTGCAGATGTTGTCGCAGGTGCAACTTAATGCTTATGTTCCGAGCTCCAACAGTGCAGCCTACTTAACAATACAGAACAATACACACAAATCCCCAAAATTCAAACAAAGAAATTAAGAAATATCAGAACGAGCAATGTCAGACAAAAAAAAATAATAATAATTTTTGAAAAGTATATATATACAGTGGGGCAAAAAAGTATTTAGTCAGCCACCAATTGTGCAAGTTCTCCAACTTAAAAAGATGAGAGAGGCCTGATTTTCATCATAGGTACACACTCAACTATGACAGACAAAATGAGGAAAAAATTCCAGAAAATCACATTGTAGGATTTTTAATGAATTTACTTGCAAATTATGGTGGAAAATACGTATTTGGTCAATAACAAAAGTTTATCTCAAAACTTTGTTATATGCCCTTTGTTGGCAATGACAGAGGTCAAACGTTTTCTGTAAGTCTTCACAAGGTTTTCACACACTGTTGCTGGTATTTTGGCCCATTCCTCCATGCAGATCTCCTCTAGAGCAGTGATGTTTTGGGGCTGTTGCTGGGCAACACGGACTTTCAACTCCCTCCAAAGATTTCCTATGGGGTTGAGATCTGGAGACTGGCTAGGCCACTCCAGGACCTTGAAATGCTTCTTATGAAGCCACTCCTTCGTTGCCCGGGCGGTGTGTTTGGGATCATTGTCATGCTGAAAGACCCAGCCACGTTTCATCTTCAATGCCCTTGCTGATGGAAGGAGGTTTTCACTCAAAATCTCACGATACATGTCCCCATTCATTCTTTCCTTTACACGGATCGGTCGTCCTGGTCCTTTTGCAGAAAAACAGCCCCAAAGCATGATGTTTCCACCCCCATGCTTCACAGTAGGTATGGTGTTATTTGGATGCAACTCAGCATTATTTGTCCTCCAAACACAACGAGTTGAGTTTTTACCAAAAAGTTATATTTTGGTTTCATCTGACCATATGACATTCTTCCAATCTTCTTCCGGATCATCCAAATGCTCTCTAGCAAACTTCAGATGGGCCTGGACATGTACTGGCTTAAGCAGGGGGACACGTCTGGCACTGCAGGATTTGAGTCCCTGGCGGCGTAGTGTGTTACGGATGGTAGGCTTTGTTACTTTGGTCCCAGCTCTCTGCAGGTCATTCACAGGTCCCCCCGTGTGGTTCTGGGATTACAGCTGTAATCGCAGCAAAAGGTGGCGCTACAAAGTATTAACTTAAGGGGGCTGAATAATTTTGCTCGCCCAATTTTTCAGTTTTTGATTTGTTAAAAAAGTTTGAAATATCCAATAAATGTCGTTCCACTTCATGATTGTGTCCTACTTGTTGTTGATTCTTCACAAAAAAATACAGTTTTATATCTTTATGTTTGAAGCCTGAAATGTGGCAAAAGTTCGCAAAGTTCAAGGGGGCCGAATACTTTCGCAAGCCACTGTATATTTTGGAGGATGGTCTGGTGTCAAGAAGGGCAGCAAAGAAGCCACTTCTCTCCAGGAAAAACATCAGGGACAGACTAATATTCTGCAAAAGGTACAGGGATTGGACTGCTGATGACTAAAGTCATTTTCTCTGATGAATCCCCTTTCCGATTGTTTGGGGCATCCGGAAAAAAGCTTGTCTGGAGAAGACAAGGTGAGCGCTACCATCAGTCCTGTGTCATGCCAACAGTAAAGCATCCTGACACCATTCATGTGTGGGGTTGCTTCTCAGCCAAGGGAGTGGGCTCACTCACAATTTGCCTAAGACCACAGCCATGAATAAAGAATGGTACCAACACATCCTCTGAGAGAAACTTCTCCCAACCATCCAGTAACAGTTTGGTGACGAACAGTGCCTTTTCCAGCATGCTGGAGCACCTTGCCATAAGGCAAAAGTGATAACTAAGTGGCTCGGGAACAAAACATCAATATTTTGGGTACATGGCCAGGAAACTCCCCAGACCTTAATCCCATTGAGTATTTGTGGCTACCCTCAAGAGGCGGGTGGACAAACAAAACCCCACAAATTCTGACAAACTCCAAGCATTGATTATGCAAGAATGGGCTGCCATCAGTCAGGATGTGGCCCAGAAGTTAATTGACAGCATGCCAGGGCGGATTGCAGAGGTCTTGAAAAAGAAGGGTCAACATGGCAAATATTGACTCTGCATCCACTTCATGTAATTGTCAATAAAAGCCTTTGACACTTATGAAATGCTTGTAATTATACTTCAGTATTCCATAGTAACATCTGACAAAAATATCTAAAGACACCGTAGCAGCAAACTGTGGAAATTAATTTGGAAATTAACTGTGGAAATTAATATTTGTGTCATTCTCAAAACTTTTGGCCAAGACTGTACATAGGGCAGCAGTCTAAGTTCAGGGCAGGGTACTGAGTGGAGGTCGGCTAGTAACAGTGACTAAGTTCAGAGCAGGGTACGTGTGCGTCCCAAATTACACCCTATATGGAATTAGGCCTCCCAATTGGATATCATCAGGCCATGGCGTAAACACTTAGGTTAATGTTTCTGTCTACTATCCTCAGAGGAAACTTGAAGGGAGGGAGGGAGAGAGAGACAAGCTTTAAAAGAGGAGGGTGTTTCAGTTAAGTTAATCTGCCTTCCACATCTCTTTGTTTTCGCCAGTGAGACTGACTGACCGGCCGGCTGACCTACAGGATATTTTCCCCAAGCTAAGAGGCACATCCCCAGACCGCTGTGGGTGAGCTGTCAATGGGAAATTCTCTCTCTCACTCCCTCTTGCTCTCCCTCTCCCTCCCTCTCAGCCACAGGCCTCCAAGCAGTCCATCAGACAAACAAAGCCAGGATGATGAATCATATTGCTAGAGATGTTGGAGAAGAGAAACACCATGGCCATGTTGCACCGTATATCTATCCGACCTGGGTTCAAGTACTGTTTGAAATAATTAAAAATACTTTGGCTGTGAATAAGTTGATAACTTGCCTGTTGCAATGCAACCAATTGAAAAGTTTTGGTTCCAAATCAAATCAGATTTTTCACATGCTTCGTAAAACAACAGATGTAGACATACAGTGAAATGCTTACTAACCTGTCGTTTCCAACAATGCAGTGTTAAAGATTTAAAAAAAAATAATGACGAGGAAAGAATAAAGTGAATAATGAATGACGAGTAAAACTAACATAGGAAACCCCACCCACCTGACAAACCCCGCCCACCTGGCACTCCAGGCAGAGTGGAGCAAACACTACAAAGTATTTGAAAGATTTGAAATAGTATTTGAACCCAGGTCTAAATTGCCCTGTATATCTAGCTCTCTCTCCACTGCCCCTCAGTCTGTGTGCCTTTTCCACACAGACACCCACGTCAACTATCCTGGAAAAATCATTACCCCACCACCTCACACACACACTGCAAACATCATTACCCCAACACCCCACCAACCCCCACCACCTCACACACACTGCATGCAGATGGAGGATGAGAGAGAGAGAGAACAGGGCTGGGGGTCAAAACGCCTGAGGAGATTTTCATGACAATAACCTTCTGTAGAACTACTTCTATTCCTCCACCCTCCACCTAGATAACAGAAGGGCTGGGCTGGGGGATGGATGGGAAAATAAGCAAGATCAACCACACAGACAATATTATGTAGGGAAACAGTCATAACATAGGAACTACAACAGAGGCGAAAGAAGAAGAAGAAAAATAAGTAATTTCCTCTTTTTATAGCCCCAGGAACTTGGGAGCACTTGGGCTAAATGCTCTTTAAAAACAGCTTGAACACTCGAATGATGACGGTTCCTTCGCCAGGGCAGGGTATATTAATATGTTAGCAATATGCTATTTCTCACTTTTTTTTAAATGGCTTGCCTATGGAGTATTCAATTACAATGGTTGGTGGCTTCTCATTTGTCGTTTGGAAGATGGGCCTTTGGCCCACATAAATAAGCTCCTCTTGAGAACAGAGGAGAGTGGAGGTGTTGAATGGATTGGACAGGGCTGGAAGGAGCTCCCCGTATGGGGCAGATGGGCTATAGGCCTATAAAGTCAATGACAGAGGGAGGGAGGGAGGGAGGGAGGGAGGGAGGGAGGGAGGGAGGGAGGGAGGGAGGGAGGGGGAGGGAGGGAGGGAGGGAGGGAGGGAGGGAGGGAAAAGGAAGAGGTGGAGGCTGTCTATGATAAGCAAGGCTGTGTGATGCCAAGGAAAAGAGGAACATGGGAGAAATTGAAATTGTCTGTGGGGTATAATCCTAAAGCCTCTTCATCTGTATTAGCATTGCAGTTTGTTATATGAGGGAAGAACATTATTTTAAACTGTTAAAACCGTTTTACTTCTATGTTACCGTTTTCTTCATCTTGCTGCCCATATTTAGGGCTGAACAAAAATGCCCCAATTACTAGAAGCAATCTAAATTGAACTGCTATGAATCATCGTGGCTTAAGGAAACATCAGTCAGGGTGATTAATTCTGTCTCAATTAATCGTTCCATTTCTCTATCTATGATATGTCCATATGCGTCCCAAATTACACCCTATTCCCTATTTAGTTCACTACTTTTTTTTACGAGGGTCCATAGGGCTCTGGTACAAAGTAGTGCACTATATAGGGAATAGGCCCACACCAAAATTCCCACAATATAAATCCAAGGCTAACATTAGCCTAATTGCCCAATCCTTTTCCCTTTCCCTCCCTCGACTCCATTGTGTGGTTTATGTCGTCGGTATGCTCAAACGGCAAATCCAAATTATCTGATAATTTTATCGGCGAATGAATCCTCTGGCATATGGTCAATTTTTTCAGGTGGTAATGACTCCCTCATTGGAAAAGAATTAGCTGTGGCTATTAAATGGAGAGTAATGGTAATGCCCCGGATGGCTTCATGTCAGGTAGCTAGTCAGGAGAGAGAGAGGAGAGGAGTGGAGGAGGGGATAAGAAGTAAGGGGAGGAAGAGAGAAAGAAAGAGAGAAGGAGAAAGAGAGAGAAGGGAGGAGATGACTTAATTAGGCCTTTGCTGTTGCCAGGTTATCACACTACGTTTGCCAATCAAGTGGAGCAGGTAGCGCTGTCTGATGTGTGACTGTATGCACTCACACCTCCATCTCTCTATCCTCACCATCCACTGTCTAGCTTTATGTCAGTGGCCCCCAGCCGCAGACACAGAGGCAGTGTAAGAGAGACTGACAGTTCTCTGGTTCAGAGTGTGTGTGTGGGGGGCTAACAGCAGAACAGAGCAGAGTCAGACACTAACTACACTATGTCCCAAAAAGGGCAGTAATTACAGGAGAGAGAGAGAGAGAGAGCGAGAGCGAGAGCGAGAGAAAGAGAGAGAGAGAGAGAGAGAGGGAGAGATAGAGGGAGAGAGAGAGAGAGAGAGAGAGAGAGAGAGAGAGAGAGAGAGAGAGTCTGAGAGAGTGACTGTCTATGATAGGCCAGGCAGGGCTGTGTGATGCCATGGCTCAAACAAGTAGAAGCAGGATAGAGTTACAGCAGCACAATCTCACACACACACTTCTGTGCTGTCAAATCCTCCCATATCTTTCTAGTTTGACCAGCTTTTTTCAGCAACTGATATTGTTGAGTTTGGTTGTCCTATTGACAGGTTTGCTAGCAACAAACTACTTAGCTAGCCTAGTGTTTGAAATGCAATGCAATCTCCTCGTAATGAACAGTGTCCTGACGAGAAGGCAAACTGTTCTATGCCAGGCGAAATCGAGCATTACACAGCTCATTGTTATGGAAGTATCCAAATGAATGTCACTCAAAAACAGTTTAAACAAATGCAAATGCGGCTACATTGCTGTTACTTTTGGCTGCATAGATTGACCTGACTGTGATAGCCAGAGTTGGCTTCCTAGAAAAAAAGGTTGTATAAAATAAATATTGCAAATCGCTATATCCCCCAATTTTTCACATTTTTGTTTTTTCATCAGACATGATTGCTTATGGGTAACTTCAAGTATTTGTAAACTATTACTGTTCTCCGATTTTTTTATGCATAGATTTTAGATGTGTATGACATTTTTTTTGTTGCAAAATGCTACATATCCATTGTTTAACTGGAATGGAATGTTCCTGTCAGGTATAGTTGATTGTGATATGTTGTTGTCTCACCTAGCTATCTTTAAGATGAATGCACTTAATGTAAGTTGCTCTGGATAAGAGCATCTGCTAAATGACTAAAGTGTCAAATGTCAAATTTACCCCATATAACATCAAGCAAAATATCCCACTAACGTCAAATATGCACCACCATATTTTACCATAGAGACAAGCTACTTTCTCCCTATGATTCCATTTTCGACACTGACCATAGCACCGGTTCCAATCCAAGTGCCAATGCCGTTTATCAAACTCCAGGCGGTGCTATGGTCAGACGACATGAAAAAGTGTGTGTGTTTCATGGCTGAGGCAGTCCTGTTGCCTGTCACTCATCATGCACCATGCATGATCGCCAAGCAGCTCCATCCCTGACTGGCTCCCCACTGAAACGCACCACAGGAGGCCACGGTCTAACCATATGAGCAGTCACTCCTGTACACCCCACTCCATCAACAGTCTGACATAGAGGGGGCCAACTGCCCAAGAGGTGTCAAAACACTCAAAGAGGAACTCTTCTACTTCCTTTAAGGTCTTTAAAGCATAGGGTTGGAAAATTCCTAGGTTTTCAAGAAATCCGAGTTAGAGGATTCAGGAGAAAATAGGCAGGGAGTTAATCCTCCCACTGGGATTTCTGGTAAAGCTGGTAATTTTTGTGAAAGTTACCAGAATTTTGCAACCATAACAAGGGATGATGTTTACTGGAGCTGCTGTACAGTAGGGAAACTTCCTTCACTTGTTCCACAAAACATTGTAACAGCATTGTTTCACAAACACCATTGCACAGCTCTTCCAACACAAGCTAACGTTATAATTATCCACCGTCATTAAAATGTAATGACTGGTGGCGTGGGTAACATACCTTAACCAGTAGTGTTACAGTGGCTAGCTAACACCCACCCACCCGAAAATAAATAACATTTGCAAAATGTAGGCTGCATCATCCCAAATGGCACCTTATTCCTATAGCGTATTCATATTTCCTATGGGGTTGTGAACTGCAACCTTTGACCAGGCCCTATAGGGAATATGAATAAGCTGCCAATTTGCGACGCAACCAAATAGAATGATTCCTTTCCGCAATTACGAGAAGTAGGGGTGAAGTCAGCTAAAGCAATAAATACTGTGTCTGATGTTGAGATGGTATCCTCCACTTCCTCCTCTAGTCTGTGGACTGCATCTCCATCCAAACAAGGCCCTGTATGTTTAGTAGCTTTAGCAGTAGGGGGTAGTGGGGAAGACGGGGAACTAGGAGGCAGTCCAAAGCTCTCCCCCCATAGCTGCAGTGTATGTCTTCAGCTCCGCTGTTCACTGGAACCCCAAGTTAACCCCAAGCCTGGCTATCCCTGTTAGAGGGGGACTTCCAGACCTGGGTTCAAATGCTTTCAGCATTTGCTTTAGCCATCCTGGAATGTCAGGTGGGTGAGCTTTACACTTTTGGCACTATTCTATTGATTCTATTGCAACAGGCAATTACATCGTTTACAGGTGTATGACAGTAGAATTTAGCTCATGAAGCATTTTTAAGTTACAGTATATTCTTTGAGACTCAATGGCTAGATAGCATTCATTTAAACGTCTAATAATGCATGTACTAATTCCATGGACGGTGTACACCATTTTCCTTTCAACAAGGTGAGAGGACATGATATGTATTTATTTGACAGGGACAAGGGACATCAATTACAATGTCTGTGAATGTGCCAGATGTAAAGACATAATGCTCAAACTGCCGGACTTTTTCCATCTCTCTAGCTCAATAAGTCACTTTGAAAAACACCTTCCGCAACCACAGCCAGCCGTCAGTTCTTACCTTACTGGAATGTGTAGCATGGTTGGAATTGTTCCTGTACTGGGCAGCTTACAAACACACTCAAATGCTCTCTCACTAAACCAGAATAATGTGTTGTTGAACTGTGTAAACAGAATACATCAATCCAGTGGGAAGGCCTTTGAACAATGGCCCATTTCACTCACCGTCTCGTTGCCAAACAAGATGTCGACGTACGGCATGACCTTCATCATGGCCTCCTTGAAGAACTGGCTGATGAAGGGAGCTGAGAGGTTCAGGCTAAAGATCTTGTTGTTTTCAGAGGCGTGCTTCGCCACCTTCAGGATTGACTCTGGGGACACCGTCAGAAAGAAACCCTGAAAACAACACATGATATAACATCATGAAACAAGACAATATAGACTAGTATCATCATGTTTCTTCCCTGTATCTCTCTCTCTCTCACACACACACACACACACACACACACACACACACACACACACACACACACACACACACACACACACAAACACACACACACACACACACACACACACACACACACACACACACACACACACACACACACACACACACACACACACACACACACACACACACAACACCCTGCAAACAGATAATAATAATAATACAAATAATTATAAAATACACAAGCATTATGATAGTTTCTTCATTGTTATGATCTCCAAGTGCACTAGAAACAACCCGCATAGCTCCACATGTACAGTACGGGCAGGCATAACAGTCTGTGAGCTGATGGACAACATGAACCAAAATTTGCTCCCTGTCTGATCCAACTGCTCATTTGTGGCTTCTGGAGTCTGACAAGAGAATTACGGGGAACAATTTAATACACTGTAACAAGGTGAGGCATTGACATATCATGAGAAAGGCAGTGTAATGTGCGAAGCGTGGTTAGGCCTAAGCATTTATCTAAAATGGTTTCTTGGAACGTACACAGTTCAGACAAAGAAAATAGATAGCTGCGAAATCCAGCGTCTGGCGGTGGTCCAAGGCCGTGTTCTGAAGGAAGCAACATGCACATATCGGATGAACGGGAAAACAAAAGTCTGGTCTGGACTCTGGTTACTGGGAAAGAGGAGGTCTGCTCATTGTGTGAATGAATAGAAATCAGGTAAGACAACACCTCTGTGTTGCAGGTTGAAATCCGAAGCGAGACTCTCCTGCAAGTCACACAAAACCACTGGGTTGGTGCCCTTTACTTTGATGCTGATCTCTTTAACCATGTTTTTCAGCTACAAGCTTCTCTTCTAGACAACCACTGTGTCACAATAGGGGCAGGAGTAAGGATAAAAAAAAACACATTGTGTATGGTGATACGTTTAATCTAGCTGAAAAGCTTCCATTGTGGCTGAACAGTGCACCTCTCTCATTAAAGCAAGTATGACATTTGCAGCGAGCAAATAGAGGAGCGCCCTTCATGTTGTAAAGGAAAGAGACTAATACTGCTGAATGGAGGGTACCCGGTTAGTCAATCAAATGTAACAATGTATTACATGGTACTAAGTGGGGGAATATTTAATCTTGAAATTGTTTTTTTTGTGTGTTTTTTTTAAACTCTCTGCAGGAATTGTCATTACTTGATACATTGCTTTACACAGTGTGTCATCATGCGGATGTGGAAAATGTCTTTGGTTAGGAATGACTAGGACTGGGTTGGTGCCCTTGGGTTGCAATATCAGGGTAACACATCTGAGTAAAATTAAAGGTGTTTTGAATGGGAACTCATCATGAACATGTGTGTGTATATATATATATATATATGTGTGTCTGTGTGTGTGTTTAAAAAGATGGCCAATCATTGACCCTTACATTTCTCAATCTGAGTGTGCCAGCATGTCAGTGTCAGAGGAAACTGAGATTGCTTTCTGACACAAATGGCCTTTTTGTAGTTGTAGAGAAACTATGGGCCTGGTCAAAAGTAGTGCACTATATAGGGAACAGGGTTCCATTTGGTAAGCCTAATGTTAGCTGCTCTGATAAAAAGGGCCTTAAATAAAAAGAGTCTTCAGTTTTTGATTTATTTTACTTTTTTGGACAATAAACAAAAACATACCTAGATAAAACAATAAACATCTTAACGTATCCATACATTTCCACAAACATTCATGACATCACACTTGTTCAGACCCACGTTCCTACCGCATCCATATGACTTCAGATTGTGTTTTGTTGTTTCTGTCTGTAGACAGATTTTTTTCAATATTTCAATAAAATATTTAATGATTCTGTTCTCTTAATGCTGGAGTATCACTTGACTTCCAGTATTTAAGTAGGGGCTTCTTCAATATAAGTGACAAAAATAATATTGTCCAACCCATTGGGTATTTCACCACACCCTCATATGTCATGTCTTGAAAAATGCCAATAGACGGATTAAAAGTAAACTTACATTGTAAAACTTCTGACAGACAGCTTTCTAACTCTACCCATAACTTTTGGACTTTACAGCACTCCCAGAAGGCATGAATTATTGAGTGTTCATTTTACACTTAAGATATGACTCTGCTGTAGTGCTGTAGAATTTGTGATTTCTCTCTCTCCAATCCTTATAACATTATATCCAATCCTTATAACATTACCAATCTCTCCACTGGACCTGACAAATAGGCTATATGATGGACATTGATCACCTGATCATGAATTCCTTTGTTGGTCTTTCTCACAACTCATCTTTTTATTCTAAACGATGTCAGCTTTGATGCAAAAAAATATTTATATATACCAGTGAAAAGTTTGCACACACCTACACATTCAAGTTTTTAGTTTTATTATTGTCTACATTATAGAATAACAGTGCAGACATCAACACGATGAAATAACACATATGGAATCATATATTATCCAAAAGTGTTTAACAAATCAAAATATATTTTATATTTCAGGTTCTTCAAAGTGGCCACCCTTTGCCTTGATGACAGCTTTACACAGTTTTGGCATTCCCTCAACCAGCTTCATGTGGCAGTCACCTGGAATGCATTTCAATTAACAGGTGTGCCTTCTTAAATGTTAATCTATGGAATTTCTTTCCTTCTTATTGCTTTTGAGACAATCAGTGGTGTTTTGACAAGGCAGGGGTGGTACACAGAAGATAGCCCTATTTGTTAAAAGATCAAGTCCATATTATGCCAAGAACAGCTCAAAAAAGCAAAGAAAAATTAAAGTCCAACATTGCTTTAATACAGGCCCTTCAATCCACCAAATTTCAAGAACTTTGGAAACTTTCTTCAAGTGCAGTCACAAAAACCGCTATGATGAAACTGGCTCTCATGACCGCCATGGGAAAGGAAGAAACAGAGTTACCTCTGCTGCAGAGGATAAGTTCATTAGAGTTAACTGCACCTCATAAATTGCAGCCCAAATAAATGCTTCACAGAGTTTAAGTAACAAACACATCTCAACATCAACTGTTCAGAGGAGACTGTGTGAATGAGGCCTTCATGGTCGAATTGCTGCAAAGAAACCACTACTAAAGGACAACAATAAGAAGAAGAGACTTGCTTGGGCCAAGAAACATTAGACTGGTGGAAATCTGTCCTTTAGTCTGATGAATCCAAATGTGAGATTTTTGTTTCCAACTGCTGTGTCTTTGTGAGATGCAGAGTAGGTGAATGGAGGATCTCAGCATGTGTGTTTCCCACTGTGAAGCACGGAGGAGAAAGTGTGATAGTGTGGTGGTGCTTTACTGGTGACACTGTCAGTGATTTATTTAGAATACAAGACATACTTAACCAGCATGGATACCACAGCGATACACCATCCCATCTGGTTTGCGCTTAGTGGGACTAGCATTTGTTTTTCAATAGGACAATGACCCAAAACTCACCTCCAGGCTGCGTAAGGGCTATTTGACCAAAAAGGAGAGTGATGGAGTGCTGCATCAGATGACCTGGCCTCCACAATCACCTAACCTCAACCCAATTGAGATGGTTTGGGATGAGTTGGACTGCAGAGGAAGGAAAAGCAGCCAACAAGTGCTCAGCATATGTGGGAACTCCTTCAAGACTGTTGGAGAAGCATTCCTCATGAATATGGTTGAGAGAAAGCCAAGAGTGTGCAAAACTGTCATCAAGGCAAAGGGTGGCTACTTTGAAGAATCTAAAATATATTTGGATTTGTTTAACACTTGTTTGGGGAACTACAAGATTCCCTATGTGTTATTTCATAATTTTGATGTCTTCATTGTTATTCTACAATGTAGAAAATAGTTTTAAAAAATTAGAAGGTGTGTCCAAACTTTTGACTGGTACTGTATATACAGTGCATTTGGAAAGTATTCAGACCCCTTCACTCGTTCCAGATTTTATTATGTTACAGCCTTGTTCTAAAACAGATTAAATAAATAAAAATGAAATCTATCAACACACAATTCCCCAATAATTTACTAAGTGAAAACAGTTTTTTTGCAAATATATTTAAAATAAAAAACAGAAATACCTTATTTACTTAAGATTTCAGACACTTTGCCATGCGACTCGAAATTGAGCTCAGGTGCATCCTGTTTCCATTGATCAACCTTGAGACGCTTCTAGAACTTGATTGGAGTCCATCTGTGGTAAATTCAATTGATTGGATATGATTTGGAAAGGCACACACCTGTCTATATAAGATCCCACAGTTGACAATGCACGTCAGAGCAAAAACCAAGCCATGAGGTAGAATGAATTGCCGTAGAGCTCCGAGAAAGGAGTCGAAGCACACATCTGATTAGGGCACGAAAACATTTCAGCAGCATTGAAGGTCCCGAAGAATACAGTGGCCTACATCATTCTTAAATGGATGAAGTTTGGAACCACCAAGCCTCTTCCTAGAGCAGGCCGCCCGGCCAAACTGAACAATCGGGGGAGAAGGACCTTGTTCAGGGAGGTTACAAAGAACCCGATGGTCACTCTGACAGAGCTCCAGAGTTCCTCTATGGAGATGTGAGAACCTTCCAGAAGGACAACCATTTCTGCAGCACTCCACTAATCAACGCCTTTATGGTAGATTGGCCAGACGGAAGCCACTCCTTAGAAAAGGCACATGACAGCCCGCTTGGAGTTTGCCAAAAGGCACCTAAGGACTCTTAGACCATGAGAAACAAAATTGTCTGGTCTGATGAAACCAAGATTGAACTATTTGGCCTGAATGCCAAGTGTCACGTCTGGAGGAAACCAGGCATCGCTCATCACCTGGCCAATACCATCCCTACGGTAAAGCGCGGTAGTGGCAGCATCATGCTGTGGAGATGTTTTTCAGCGGCAGGGACCAGGAAACTAGTCAGGATCGAGGGAAAGATGAATGGAGCAAAGTACAGAAAGATCCTTGATGAAAATCTTCCACAGTGCGATTAGGACCTCAGATTGGGTCAAAGATTCACCTTCCAACAGGTCAGTGACCCTAAGCACACAGCCAACACAACGTAGGAGTGGCTTTGGGACAAGTCTCTCAGAAGGCTGAAGAAATTTGTCTTGCCACCTAAAACCCTCGCAAACTTTTACAGATGCACAATTGAGAGCATCTTGTCGGGCTGTATTACCGCCTGGAACGGCAACTGCCCTGCCCACAACCACAAGGCTCTCCAGAGGGTGGTAAGATCTGCACAACGCATCACTGGGGCAAACTACCTGCCCTCCAGGATACCTACAGAACCCGATGTCACAGGAAGGCCAAAAAGATCATCAAGGACAACAACCACCCGAGCCACTGCCTGTTCAACCCGCTACCATCCAGAAGGAGAGGTCCGTTCAGATGCATAAAAGCTGGGACCGAGAGACTGAAAAACAGTTTCTATCTCAAGGCCATCAGACTGTTAAACAGCCATCACTAACACGGAGAGGCTGTTGCCTACATACAGACTTGGCCACTTTAATAAATGGATCACTAGCCACTTTAATAATGTTTACATATATTGCATCACTCATCTCAAAAGTATATACTGTATTTTATACCATCTATTGCATCTTGCCTATGCCGCTCTGTCATTGCTCATCCATATATTTATGTGTATGTATTCTTATCCCATTCCTTTACTTAGATGTGTGTATTAGGTAGTTGTTATGGAATTGTTAGATTACATGTTAGATATTGCTGCACTGTCAGAACTAGAAGCACAAGCATTTCGCTACACTCACAATAACATCTGCTAACCATGTGTGTGTGACCAATAAAATTTGATTTGATATCCTTGAGTGGCCCGAACGAACATCTCTGGAGAGACCTGAAAACAGCTGTGCAGCGACGCTCCCTATCCAACCTGACAGAGCTTGAGATGATCTGCAGAGAAGAACAAGAGAAACTCCCCAAATACAGGTGTGCCAAGCTTGTAGCGTCATACCCAAGAAGACTCGAGGCTGTAATCGCTGCCAAAGGTGTTTTAAAAGTACTGAGAAAAGGGTCTGAATACTTATGTGTTAGTTTTTTATTTTGTATAAATGTTCTTGCATTGTCATTATGGGATATTGTCTGTAGATTGATTAAAAACAATTCAGAACATTTTAGAATAAGGCTGTAAAGTAACATGTGGAAAAGTCAAGGGGTCTGAATACTTTCCGAATGCACTGTGTGTGTGTATTTTATATATATAATATATATATAAACATATAAAATATATATAGAAATATATATATATATATCAATATATCGACCTTAGTTCCTTTTTTATGTCTTTGTGTTAGGTTGGTCAGGGCGTGAGTTGGGGTGGGATGTTTTTATATTTCTATGTGTTTGGCCTAGTATGGTTCTCAATCAGAGGCAGGTGTCGTTCGTTGTCTCTGATTGAGAATCATAATTAGGTAGCCTGTTTTCCCATTTTGGTTGTGGGTGTTTAATTTCAGTTTAGTGTCTGTTCACCTGGCAGAACTGTTTGGTTTTATCTTCGTTGTTATTTTGTGTAGTGTTCAGTTTGTTCAATTAAAATATGACGAACACTTACCACACTGCATTTTGGTCCTCCTCTCCTTCCACCAACAGGAATCGTTACAGAAACACCCACCAACCAAGGACCAAGTAGCGTGGTATCGAGCAGCAGAGTTCTCTGGACTCAAGGACATGGGAGGAGATTTTAGATGATAAGGGACCCTGGGCACAGGCTGGGGAATATCGCCACCCCAAGGAAGAACTAGAGGCAGCGAAAGCTGAGCGGTGGCGATATGAGGAGGTAGCACGGCAGCGCGACAGGCACGAGAGGCAGCCCCAAAAAATGTATTTGAGGGGGTCGCACACTGGGAGTGTGGCAGAGTCAGGGTGGAGACCTGAGCCCACTCCTCATGCTTACCGAAGGCAGCGTTTTACTGGTCAGGCACCGTGTTATGCGGTGGAGCGCACGGTGTCGCCAGTACGTGCTCATAGCCCAGAGCGCTATAGGCCAGCCCCCCGCAAGTGCCATGCGAGAGTGGGCATCCAGCCAGGGCGTATTGTGCCGGCTCAGC
The DNA here is from genome assembly GCF_036934945.1 of Oncorhynchus masou masou. Lineage (NCBI taxonomy): Eukaryota > Metazoa > Chordata > Actinopteri > Salmoniformes > Salmonidae > Oncorhynchus > Oncorhynchus masou. The sequence goes on from NC_088235.1 coordinate 32,559,018, forward strand.
ATGTCTGGTCTCTGGTACACCGTTTCGACCCAGGTTATCCTGCACCGGCTCTGCGTGCTGTGTCTTCGGGGCGCTGGGAGGGTGCAGTGCGTCCTATGCCTGCGCTCTGCCCGTGCCGGGTGAATGTGGGCATTGAGCCTAAGGGAGAGGTGCAAGTAGTATGCACCAGACCTCCAGTGCTCACCCACAGCTCGGTTCAACCTGTGCCTGCATTCTGGATGTTCCGGGCTAAAGTGGTCATCCAGCCTGGAGGAGTGGTGCCAAGGCTGCGCACCAGAGCTCCAGTGCTCCCCCAAAGCCCGGTCCATCCGGTGCCTCCTCCATGCCACAGGCCTCCTGTAGGTCTCCCCAGCCTGGTGGGTCCTGTGGCAGCCCCACGCACCAGGCTGTCTCTCCGTCTCCTCCCTCCAGATTTGTCCGTCTGTCCTGAGCTGCCAGAGCCGCCCGACTGTCTTGAGCTGCCAGATCCGCCCGTCTGTCCTGAGCTGCCAGAGCCGCCCGTCTGTCCTGAGCTGCCAGAGCCGCCCGTCTGTCCTGAGCTGCCGGAGCCTCCCGTCTGTCCTGAGCTGCCGGAGCCGCCCGTCTGTCCTGAGCTGCCGGAGCCTCCCGTCTGTCCTGAGCTGCCGGAGCCGCCCGTCTGTCCTGAGCTGCCGGAGTTGCCCTTAACTACGGCGCTGCCGGAGTCCCCCATCTATTTGGGGCCCTCTGCAAGGGTCCCCAGTCCGAGGTTGGCAGCGAGGGTCGCCGCTCCAAACGTGCAACTTAAGTGGACTATGGTGGAGTGGGGTCCACGTCCCGCGGCAGGGCCGCCACCGCGGACAGACGCCCACCCAGACCCTCCCCTATAGGTTCAGGTTTTGCGGCCGGAGTCCGCACCTTTGGGGGGGGGTACTGTCACGTTCTGACCTCCTCCTCTCCTTCCACCAACGAGAATTGTTACACACACACACATATATATTTCTTCCCTATTAAAACATTTAATGTTTCCATGTTCGATGTTACAGAAATGCCTTAGGCTGGCCTTTCATAAAATAATGCATGCAAGGTTCTCAGCTTTGTGACTCCACTCCAGTAGTGGTTTGTGGGTAAGGAAGAAGCAGAAGCTCAAGCTATGAGAAATTTCAATTCCAATCGTCAGCTTGACTGTTTTTACAGAGCAGAAACTGAAGATGGTAAGTCTTTAGCACAGTGCTGGAGTGGATCATGTGTCCACAACAACAGATCCAGTTTCCCCAGGTGTCAGAGAGAGCTTGTGAAGTAGAGGCGTATCACCTTTCCAGGTCACCGTGATCAAAGTGGCTCCGAGGTACACTTTGTACAATTTCCATCCAGCCAAAACATTTAATAAGGGCAGTTAGAGGTTCAGACATGTTGTTTGCTTGGCAAACAATAAGAAGAAGTGATGTTTGGCTTCTGTCAAGCTGTAATTTGAGGGAGAAATTGGAAAGCGACACGTACATTTTTCACTGTTTACCCGAAAGAGGAATGACTTCCACTTCTTGGCTCGCACAATGAAAAATGTCCTAAGTGGCAGTACTGAAATGAAATCTTCTGGTAATATGACCACAGTAAGTCTTACTATGCAGTTAGAACAGTTACTTTAACACACACACACACACACACACACACACACGCACGCACGCACGCACGCACACACACACACACACACACCACATGCGTGTGCATGCATGCACGCACACCTTCCCTACCCTCGTATCAGAGTTCCCCACTAGGCTCCGGTAGTTTAACATCAGAAAATCTGGGTGTGACGATTGGGAATGATGTCACTAAAGCTTAAAATAAAATAAAACGTATAAAAGGGTACAAATGCTTCACATTCTATACAAAGATCTATCAAAATGCCCCATCATGGCTAGTAGTGACTATAGTATATATTTATACAGTACCAGTCAAAACTTTGGACACACCTACTCATTCAAGAGTTTTTCTTTATTTTCAGTACTTTCAACATTGTAGAATAATAGTGAAGACTTCAAAACTATGAAAAAACACATATGGAATCAAGTAGTAACCAAGATATTTTATTTTATATTTGAGATTCTTCAAAGTAGCCACCTGTAACGATCGTTGTAGGTGGAAGAAGGTGAGGACCAAGGTGCAGCGTGGTATGTGTCCATATTTATTTAATGAACACAGAAATAACCAAAATAACAAAGAGAACAACCGAAACAGTTCTGGCTGGTGCAGACACACAACAGAAAACAATCACCCACATCTCAAAATAGGAAAACAGGCTACCTAAGTATGGTTCTCAATCAGAGACAACGATTGCCAGCTGCCTCTGATTAGGAACCATACCAGGCCAAACACATAGAGATATAAAACATAGAACACAAAACATAGAATGCCCACCCCAACTCACGCCCTGAACAAACTAGAATAGAGACATAAAAAAAGGAACTAAGGTCAGGACGTGACTCCACCCTTTGCCTTGATGACAGCTTTGAACACTCTTGACACTCTTGGCATTCTCTAAACCAGCTTCATGAGTCACCTGGAATGCATTTCAATAAAAGTTAATTTGTGGAATTTCTTTCCTTTTTAATGCTTTTAAGCCAATCAGTTGTGTTGTAACAAGGTAGGGGTGGTATACAGAAGATGGTATTTTATCAAATAGGCTTAAGTCCATATAATGGAAAGAATGGCTCAAACAAGCAAAGGGAAAGGACAATCCATCATTCCTTTAAGATGTGAAGGTCAGTCAATCTGAAAAATATCAACAACTTTGAAAGTTCCTTCAAGTGCAGTCGCAAAAACCATCAAGCACTATGATGAAACTGGCTCTCATGAGGACAGCCACAGGAAAGGAAGACCCAGAGTTACCTCTGCTGCAGAGGATATGTTCATTAGAGTTAACTGCACCTCAGTAAATTGCAGCCCAAATAAATGCTTCACAGAGTTTGAGTAACAGACACACCTCAGCAACAATTGTTCAGAGGAGACTGCGTGAATCAGGCCTTCATGGTCGAATTGGTGCGAAGAAACCACTACCGAAGGACACCAATAATAAGAAGAGACTTGCTTTGGCCAAGAAACACGAGCAATGGACATTAGACTGGTGGAAATCTGTCCTTTGGTCTGATAAGTCTAAATGTTCCAACCGCTGTGTCTTTGTGAGATGCAGAGTATGTGATGATCTTTGCATGTGTGGTTCCCATCGGGAATCAAGGAGGAGGAGGTGTGATGGTGTGGGGGTGCTTTGCTGGTGACACTTTCAGTGATTTATCTAGAATTCAAGGCACATTTAACCAGCATGGCTACCACAGCATTCTGCAGCGATATGCCATCCCATCTGGTTTGCGCTTAATGGGACTATAATTTGTTTTTCAACAGGACAATGACCCAACACACCTCCAGGCTGTGTAAGGGCTATTTGACCAAGAAGAGTGATGGAGTTTTTTGGTTACTACATGATTCCATATGTGTTATTTCATAGTTTTGATGACTTCACTATTATTCTACAATGTATAAAATAGTAAAAGTAAAGAAAAACCCATGAATGAGTAGGTGTCCTTTTAATGCATACATTTTTTGTATGTGTATTGTGATCCCTGCGGGAGTTGAACCCACAACCTTGCAGTTTCAAGCCTAGTACTGTACAGTGTTTTAAATCAAAAGGTACAGAAAGGCTGCAGCCCTGCTGCCAAGCTCTCTTGTCGTTACCACAGACAGACTGTGTGTGTGTGCCCCCCTATCATCATGCTCTCTGGTGCTGAGAGTTCATTACACAGAATTAGATGTCACACTGATCAGTATGTGTGAAGCTGCCGTGTGTGTGTGTGTTTGTGTGTGTTTGTGTGTGTGTGTGTGTGTGTGTGTGTAAGATTCCACACACTGTTCTTCTGTTCCGTTATGTGTGGAGTGCTGTGGCAACGTGGATCAATATGAGAGGTTGGGAGCATCGTTAACTCTGTGTGACTCCTCTATCTCCATCCAACAAGATCTCACACTTTTACCAATTTGACTTCGGATACCGACGTTTGTCCATGTTTGTCCCAAACATTACATTTAGACATTTTGACGGATATGTTTGGGATGGGGTTACAACAGAAAGATTTTTGACTGTTAAGTTTAGGAGTTCATTCTGAAGATAAGATTCTTGAGATAAGGGTTGAGGTTTGGGATAGGGTTACAACAGAAATTACAACCGTGTACTGTACCTTTACACAGCCCATCTGTAAATAGCACACCCCACTACCTCATCCCCATATTGTTATTTTTTTCTTCTTCTCTTTTGCACCCTAGTATCTCTACTTGCACATAATCATCTGCACATCTATCACTCTAGTGTTTATGCTAAAACGTAACTATTTTTCCACTATGGCCTATGTATTGCCTTACCTCCCTAATCTTACTACATTTGCACTCAGATTTTTCTATTGTGTTATTGACTGTACATTTGTTTATCCCATGTGCAACTCTGTGTTGTTGTTTTTGTCGCATTGCTTTGCTTTATCTTGGCCAGGTCGCAGTTGTAAATGAGAACTTGTTCTCAACTGGCCTACCTGGTTAAATAAAGGTGAAAAAAATACATACAGTGGGGCAAAAAAGTATTTAGTCAACCACCAATTGTGCAAGTTCTCCCACTTAAAAATATGAGAGAGGCCTGCAATTTTCATCATAGGTACACTTCAACTATGACAGACAAAATGAGAGAAAAAATCCAGAAAATCACATTGTGGATTTTTAATGAATTTATTTGCAAATTATGGTGGAAAATAAGTATTTGGTCACCTACAAACAAGCAAGATTTCTGGCTCTCACAGAACTGTAACTTCTTCTTTAAGAGGCTCCTCTGTCCTCCACTCGTTACCTGTATTAATGGCACCTGTTTGAACTTGTTATCAGTATAAAAGACACCTGTCCACAACCTCAAACAGCCACACTCCAAACTCCACTATGGCCAAGACCAAAGAGCTGTCAAAGGACACCAGAAACAAAATTGTAGACCTGCACCCGGCTGGGAAGACTGATTCTGCAATAGGTAAGCAGCTTGGTTTGAAGAAATCAACTGTGGGAGCAATTATTAGGAAATGGAAGACATAAAAGACCACTGATAATCTCCCTCGATCTGGGGCTCCACGCAAGATCTCACCACCTGGGGTCAAAATAATTACAAGAACGGTGAGCAAAAATCCCAGAACCACACGGGGGGACCTAGTGAATGACCTGCAGAGAGCTGGGACCAAAGTAACAACGCCTACCATCAGTAACCCACTACTCCGCCAAAGACTCAAATCCTGCAGTGCCAGACGTGTCCCCCTGCTTAAGCCAGTACATGTCCAGGCCCGTCTGAAGTTTACTAGAGAGCATTTGGATGATCCAGAAGAAGATTGGGAGAATATCATATGGTCAGATGAAACCAAAATAGAACTTTTTAGTAAAAACTCAACTCGTCGTGTTTGGAGGACAAAGAAGCTGAGTTGCATCCAAAGAACACCATACCTACTGTGAAGCATGGGGGTGGAAACATCATGCTTTGGGGCTGTTTTTCTGCAAAGGGACCAGGACGACTGATCCGTGTAAAGGAAAGAATGAATGGGGCCATGTATCGTGAGATTTTGAGTGAAAACCTCCTTCCATCAGCAAGGGCATTGAAGATGAAACGTGGCTGGGTCTTTCAGCATGACAATGATCCCAAACACACCACCCAGGCAACGAAGGAGTGGCTTCGTAAGAAGCATTTCAAGGTCCTGGAGTGGCCGAGCCAGTCTCCAGATCTCAACCCCATAGAAAATCTTTGGAGGGAGTTGAAAGTCTGTGTTGCCCAGCAACAGCCCCAAAACATCACTGATCTAGAGGAAATCTGCATGGAGGAATGGGCCAAAATACCAGCAACAGTGTGTGAAAACCTTGTGAAGACTTACAGAAAACATTTGACCTCTGTCATTGCCAACAAAGGCTATATAACAAAGTATTGAGATAAACTTTTGTTTTTGACTAAATACTTATTTTCCACTATAATTTGCAAATAAATTCATTAAAAATTCTACAATGTGATTTTCTGGATTTTTTTTCTCATTTTGTCTGTCATAGTTGAAGTGTACCTACGATGAAAATTACAGGCCTCTCTCATCTTTTTAAGTGGGAGAACTTGCACAATTGATGGCTGACTAAATACTTTTTTGCCCCACTGTTTATACATATTTTTTAAACATTAATAAAATAACAATGAGTGCCTAGCACTGGGATTGAACATGCAACCTTATGTCACGTATGTTGTTATATGAATCAGACCAAAATGCAGCGTGGTATGGTTCCATCCTCTTTATTTGGAAATGAAACACACAGAAAACAATAAAGCGCAAAACGAAACATGAAGCTAATGTAGTGCTCACAAGCAACTATACATAAACAATATCCCATAACCCACAGCTGGAAAAATGCAATTTAAGTATGATCCACAATTAGAGTCAACGATTACCAGCTGCCTCTAATTGGAAATCATACACAAACTCCAAAATAGAAAATAAACCTAGAACCTCACATAGAAATAATAAACTAGACTAAAACCCCTAGTCACGCCCTGACCTACTCTACCATAGAAAATACAGGCTTTCTATGGTCAGGACGTGACACCTTAGGAGCCGGAGCTAACGGTTTATGTGATGGTAATAGCGATCTACTTGATGAGGGTGGGGAAATGCAGCCGGTTTATTTGTCCCCCCACTTTGGTTCTGAAATCACCAACACCCACTAATGAACTTGTCATTTTTGCAGATTATGTTTTTGAGCTGCTAATGTATCAATATTTATTGTTTACAAATTAGCTATGACATAGCTAATGAATATACATTGAGTGTAAAAAACATTAAGAACACCTTCCTAATATTGAGTTGCACCCTCCAACCATTCTTGATGTACATGATACATGGGAAACTATTGAGCTTGAAAATCCTAGCATGGTTGCAGTTACTGACACAAATCGGTGCGCCTGGCACCTACAACCATAGCCCGTTCAAAGGCACTTCAATCTTTTGTCTTGCCCATTCACCTTCTGAATGGCACAATCCATGTCTCAACTGGATCAAGGCTTAAAAATCCTTCCTCAACCTGTCTCCTCCCCTTAATCTACACTGATCAAAGTGGATTTAACAAGTGACATCAATAAGGGCAACCATGGCTTTCACCTGGAGTCACCTGGTAAGTCAATGTCATGGAAAAAGCAGTAGTTCATCATCTCAGAATCAAATGGTTTTGACGGTTTGGAAGTTTTTACGGAGTGATCCTTTCTTCTCCTCTCACTTTGGCCATGCAGTGCGCCTGGCAAAAATGATTTTCTGACCGATTCATGCTACATTTGGATCGGTTTGAGGTCCCCCGACTGATGCACTTGTATCTTAAACATTTGTATCGGGAACCGATGCGTATTGGTGAATCATTACATCCCTACACACACACTCCTTCACACATGAAGAGTAGAGAGTGAGTTGCACAGAAGAGGAGAGAGACAAGAGAGTAAAGTCTTGAGTGGATGAAAACCTCAAGATGAATGCTTTGATGACTACTCTGTATTGCTCAGCAATCAAACCAATCAAAGCAATCAAACCATACTGATCAAATCTCTCTCTTTATCTCGCTCTCTCTCCATCTCTCTCTCTCCTCTTCCCATCTCTCTCTTAAGAATCATGTTCTGAAAGACCTTATCAGATATTTAGGAATCCATCCACTTCTGAGAGACAGAGATGGAAAGAGAGAGAATGTGATAGAAAGAGAGAGAACGTGAAAGAGAGAGAGATCAGTAGGGAGTAAGGCCAACAGTACTGGAACCTAAACCAAGGGCAGCCCGTGCTTGTAAAGGCCCCGCGGAGATGAAGAGGGGTATCAAATCAGTCATGCTGAGTCCTCCAGAGAAACATAAATAAGACACAAACAGGATTTAACAACTGGAAAATAAATCAACTGACTGCTTTAGTATTTATTTCTTCAACAAAATACTTTATTCCTGGACAAAAAAAGGTGAGTCCATTTTGAGTGATATTTGTAATGATATACATACAGCATGTATAGGTCTAGACCAAGATCTTCTATTCCATTTGAAGGGTCCTTATAAAATATGGAGATGTACTGTGGCTGGAACGAAGGTTGTGGAAGTGATGCCCTACACTACCATTACACTGTCACAGCCTGGCTAGAACAAGGGGCATTGGGGCTTACTGGGGAACACACACACACACACAATGGAACACTGCGGGGGGGGGGGGCAATGAATGTGTCACAGTACAGGCCTGCAATTTGTACAGCAATGGGAGAACATAATTGCATTAACCTCTAGTGCCTCTACTGCTTTAAAAAGAAAAAAATATTAACTACCAACTACTTAAATAAAAAACCCTATCCTAAAGCCAAGAGGGTCAAATGGAGCTGGCATCCAAACACTGAGGAGCTAGGATAATCAGGGTGGTTCTTACTTATCAATCTTCCTAATAACATTGTGAGATGGGCGTCAGGGGATCTCTGGTTTGGTGCTCTCTCTCGCTCTCCTCCCAAGCTCCAGAGTTGAGTCAAAAATGTGTTGGCCAGAGTTAGAGGGCAGGCTGAGAGAGGAGAGGGAATGCCAAGGAATGTACTTAAGATCTAAAACAGACAATATTTAAAGCCAAGAGCATTCAAACGCCAATACTAATCCTCAAAATAATTCGCAAACTGACTCTCCCTTACACGTACCATATGTTACCCATGGTAAAAGGCTAAAAACGCATTCCAGGAAAAAAAGTACTGCTTTCCAGCCTTTCCTCCCTCCTAAATCTTTGTTATTTGTTAATGAAAAAAGGACACAACAGAGACTACACATTTATTTTCATGCTAGAGCCTAAAACATCAAACTGTTGGGTTCGCAGGGAGCTCTCTCTCGCTCTCTCTCGCTCTCTCTGAGGAAGAGGATGAACGGGTGGAGGAGAAGGAGGATGGAAAATGGAATAACAGTCTGCGGAACACACCTATATGGAAACAGATGTTGAGACTTTTTTCCCTGCTGAATTGGCTGGAAAATACATGAATATATGGGTCAGATGTATAAAGCAGTGCAGTGGGTTCAGTGCTGGTGTGTCTCCAGTTACAACCAAAGGGCCTAGTAGTAAGTAATCACACGACACTCTGTCCCAAATGGCACCCTAGTCTCTATATAGTGCACTATATAGAGCATTACTTTGACTAGGGCCCATGTAGGAAAAAGGGTGCCATTTGGGACTCAGAAACAGGTTGACTATGCACAGAAGAGAAGGAGAGAAACAAATCTATCCTCCAGACATTCCTCGACAGTGTCGCACAGAACTGAACATTTCCAAACTTGCCACTCCATGGAAGTAAATTAATTACGGACACTTATCTTAAACACTCTAATAGATGGTATATCTGAGGAGAAAGACATACATATTTGACCAGGTCAAAAGTAGTGCACTACATAGGTAATAGGGTGCTATTTGGAACTCAAAATCAGTGTACAAGATCGAGAGAGACAGAGAGAGAGAGAGAGAGAAAGAGAGAGAGAGAGAAAGAGAGAGGGAGGGAGAGAGGGGGGGAGAGAGAAAGGGGTGGAGAGAGATAGAGAGAAGGGGGAGAGAGAGAGAGAGAGAGGGGGGGAGAGAGAGAGAGAGAGAGGGCTCAGACTAACACACCAGATCGGTAAATGACAGGTCATTACTGAGGCCATTGGATCATTTTTGGTTTTGGTTGAGCGGCGAAAATAACAAAGTTCTGATTGCTGAAAAGACAATGAGGGGCAGGGAGGGGTGCAGGGGTTGGCCCTAGCTGCACAGAATTGATTTGATACGTATTTCCCTTACAAAGTCAGACGCTTAAGAGTAGAGAGCAAGAGAGTGAACGAGTGGGAAGAGAGAAAGAAAGCGAGGAGAGAAAGAAAGAATGAGAGTAGGAGAGTGTGCAAGAGAGGAGAGAGGGTGAAATAGAGAGTGAGAGGAGAGAAGAGAGAGGGACAGAGAGAGAGTGGGAGAAAGAGAGCGCGAGAGAGAGGGAGAAAGAGAGAGGGAACAAGAAAGAGCGAGAAATTTGTTTTTAAAAAGAGACCCTCTCTCTTCCAGAAACAATCCGTCTGCCATATTCCATGTAAACAGTAGGAGAAACAAAGTGTGCCCTTACACCATGTTGTGTGAAGCCTGTCAAATTCCATAATGCTGTATGGGGCTCCAGTGCTATACCCACTGATCCTGTTCAGAGTTAGAACACAATACAGCACAGGCCTGCTGCTTGAACAAGTCAGGCTAATAACATATTCTGACTGTACTGTGTGTGCTCTATGTGTGTGTGTGTGTGTGTGTGTGTGTGTGTGTGTGTGTGTGTGTGTGTGTGTGTGACCGTGTCAGCCTATAAAACAGATGTGTACATCCCATCCGATCACATAGCAAACAGCAATATAATGAAAACACGAACAGCTTCTCACTCTGCTTAATCACCAAATTATACTTTGAGATGAGGAGAGGGGCTGGGATGTTACAGGGATTAGATTTTGAGATCTGGAGAGGGGCTGGGATGTTACAGGGATTCGATTTTGAGATCTGGAGAGGAGCTGTGATGTTACAGGGATTAAACTTTAAAATGCAGAGGGGCTGGGATGTTATTGGGATTAGATTTTGAGATCTGGAGAGGAGCTGGGATGTTACAGGGATTAGATTTTGAGATCTGGAGAGGGGCTGGGATGTTATTGGGATTATATTTTGAGATCTGGAGAGGAGCTGTGATGTTACAGGGATTAGACTTTGAGATGAGGAGAGGAGCTGTGATGTTACAGGGATTAGATTTTGAGATCTGGAGAGGGGCTGGGATGTTATTGGGATTATATTTTGAGATCTGGAGAGGAGCTGTGATGTTACAGGGATTAGATTTTGAGATCTGGAGAGGGGCTGGGATGTTATTGGGATTATATTTTGAGATCTGGAGAGGAGCTGTGATGTTACAGGGATTAGACTTTGAGATGAGGAGAGGAGCTGTGATGTTACAGGGATTAGATTTTGAGATCTGGAGAGGGGCTGGGATGTTATTGGGATTATATTTTGAGATCTGGAGAGGAGCTGTGATGTTACAGGGATTAGATTTTGAGATCTGGAGAGGGACTGGGATGTAACAGGCCTCATTATTCTTATTCTTATTGTGTTACTTGTTATTCTTATTTTTTATTTTAGTCTACTTGGTAAATATTTTCTTCTTGAACTGCACTGTTGGTTATGGGCTTGTAAGTAAGTATTTCACGGTAAAGTCTACATTTGTTGTATTCGGCGCATGTGTCAAATAAAGTTTGATTTGATTTGATTTGACTTTGAGCTCTGGAGAGGGGCTGGGATGTTACAGGGCTATTACAGCAGCAAGCAGAAGCAATCATGTTTAAACTAACTATGTTGTTTTGGAAAGTACTGTCAGCTAAAGCCTTGAATACAGGTTTAAACTGCCTTGAGGCACAGGAGGCTCCTTATATTCATTCATTCATTATATTCTACAGCTATTTAGCATCCTGTAACTTGAATTACAAGTAAGTGGAAATTGCTGAAATGAAATAAAAACTAGATCTGTAAACATGATAAAACAGAATTAAGCAAAACAACTGGATAGGTTGGCATCACTGACAAAGCCTCAAAACTTTGGAAACACATTTTTTTTCCATCTTTGCAGCATGTGTCATCTTTGTTTTGATTAGGTGGGCCTGCGGGGGAAGAAGGAGCTGTGTGGATGACACACACAGTTGATCGTAATGTACACGCACGCACGCACGCACACACACACACACACACACACACACACACACACACACACACACACACACACACACACACACACACACACACACACACACACACACACACACACACACACACACACACACACACACACACACACACACACACACACACACGGATATGAGCAAGCATACACAAGCACATGCAAGAGTAGCCATACACACAGACAGTAAGAACAAGCAAGGGAGAAACAGGGCAGGGACACTGCAGCAGCCAACCGAAACTCCTCTGAGTGGGACTGTCAGGTCGATGTTCACAACACCGCTGAAATCTTCACAACACCACTGAAATCTGCATCACAATGTATGCTTCCCAAATGGCATCCTATTCCCTTTACATGGCACTACTTTTGAATAGGGTTCAGAGGGCTTTGGTCAAAAGTAGTCACTATATAAGAAATAGGGTGTCATTTGAGAAGCTGCTTTTATAACTACAGTTAACAGACAGAAAAATTAATAAAAATAAAAACCCATTTTGGGGTCGGGACAGGGGCAGTTGGTCAGAATAACTGTTTATTTGTAACAGTGAGGTCAGCAGACATATTGTGACCTTTGACCTTTCAGTGAGGTCATAATAGGGCAACAACTGTTTGGCCTGGCAGTGCAGTACAGAGTGCTATATCTGTGCAACTAGGACTACATTTCAAATGGCACCCTATTCCCAAGTGAAATACTTTTGACCAGGGCCCATAGGGCTCTTGTGGAAAGTAGTGCACTATATAGGAAATAGAGTGCCATTTGGAACACAGTAAAAAAGAAAGACACAATGGACCTAGACGGACAGTTCACATTACAGTAATGCTATTAAAAGTGAATTGGGTTATTTTTGTAAATACTATTATCTGCCATCTACTGAGATGCGTTATCTTCGACATAATAAATGTCGTCGTTATCATCAAAAGGAACACCTATGTGAGAATGCTATTCATTGATTACAGCAAAGCGTTCAACACCATAGTGCCCTCTAAGCTCATCAATAAGCTAAGGACCCTGGGACTAAACATCTCCCTCTGCAATTGGATCCTGGACTCCCTGACGGGCCGCCCCCAGGTGGTGACGGTAGGTAATAACACATCCGCCACGCTGATCCTCAACACATGGGCCCCTCAGGGCTGCGTGCTCAGTCCCCTCTTGTACTCCCTGTTCACTCATGACTGCACGGCCAGGCACGACTCCAACACCATCATTAAGTTTGAAAGATGACAACAGTGGTGGATGGTGTGAAACATTATTTATAGGTGGCACATTCAGAGACCTGGTTGTGTGGTGCCAGGACAACAACCTCTCCATCAATGTGATCAAGACAAAATAGATGATTGTGGACTACAGGAAGTGAGGGTAGTGCGTATGGCCCAGTACATCACCGAGGCCAAGCTTCCTGCCATCCAGGACCTCTATACCAGGCGGTGTCAGAAGAAAGTCCTAAAAATTATCAAAGACTCCAGACACCCTAGTCATAGACTGTTCTCTCTGCTACCGTATGGCAAGCAGTACCGGAGCACCAAGTCTAAGTCCAAGAGGCTTCAAAAACAGCTTCTACCCCCAAGCCATAAGACTCCTGAACATCTAATCAAATGGCTACCCAGACTATTTGCATTGCCCTCCCACTCTTTTACACCGTTGCTACTCTCTGTTCTTATCGATGGATAGTCACTTTAATAACTCTACCTACATGTACATATTACGTAAATTACCTCGACTAACCGGTGCCCCCGCACATTGACTCTGTACCGGTACCCCCACTATATAGTCTCGCAATTGTTATTTTACTGCTGCTCTTTAATTACTTGTTACTTTTATTTATTATTCTTGTTCATATTTTTTTAACTGCATTGTCGGTTAGGGACTTGTAAGTAAGCATTTCACTGTAAGATCTACACCTGTTGTATTCGGCGCAAATGACTAATACGATTTGATTTGATTCTCTGAGAAGAGGCTGGCTAACTAAAGCCTGGGCAATGTGAAGGGATAGACGTGGAGACTTCCCAATCCTCCAATTGGATGACACTCAGCTGAGCACACAGGGTACGGCTGGTTATGCACAGTGGGTGGACAGATCTCCTTTCAGTGAGACTTCAGGACAACAAACCAAAAAACACATCACAATTTGTACAGATAAGTTAGTCAGAACCTGCAGTCGCATGACTTTCGGTTACAGGCACCAATGCTCTAACCGTTACGCTACTTGACGCACAGGTTGAGTTCTAATTGCTTGAAGGGAAAGAAACCATGTAAGCAAACAGAGTGTGATCTATGAAAGGAACTGTATCAGAAACCATGTTAAGTAAACAGATTGTGATGGATGAAATGGATTATAATCAGGAACCATGTAAGTAAACAGAGTGATCGCTTTAAATAGATTATAATCAGGAACCTTGTGAGTAAACAGAGTGATCGCTTTAAATAGATTATAATCAGGAACCATGTGAGTGAACAGTGATCGCTTTAAATAGATTATAATCAGGAACCATGTAAGTAAACAGAGTGATCGCTTTGAATAGATTATAATCAGGAACCATGTAAGTAAACAGAGTGATCGCTTTAAATAGATTATAATCAGGAACCATGTAAGTAAACAGAGTGATCGCATTAAATAGATTATAATCAGGAACCATGTAAGTAAACAGAATCAAATCAAATTTATTTGTCACATACACATGGTTAGCAGATGTTAATGCGAGTGTAGCGAAATGCTTGTGCTTCTAGTTCCGACAATGCATTAATAACCAACAAGTTATCTAACTAACAATTCCTAAACTACTGTCTTATACACAGTGTAAGGGGATAAAGACTATGTACATAAGGATATATGAATGAGTGATGGTACAGAGCAGCATAGGCAAGATACAGTAGATGGGATCGAGTACAGTATATACATATGAGATGAGTATGTAAACAAAGTGGCATAGTTAAAGTGGCTAGTGATACATGTATTACATAAGGATGCAGTCGATGATATAGAGTACAGTATATACGTATGCATATGAGAAGAATAATGTAGGGTAAGTAACATTATACAAGGTAGCATTGTTTAAAGTGGCTAGTGATATATTTACATCATTTCCCATCAATTCCCATTATTAAAGTGGCTGGAGTTGAGTCAGTGTCAGTGTGTTGGCAGCAGCCACTCAATGTTAGTGGTGGCTGTTTAACAGTCTGATGGCCTTGAGATAGAAGCTGTTTTTCAGTCTCTCGGTCCCAGCTTTGATGCACCTGTACTGACCTCGCCTTCTGGATGATAGCGGGGTGAATAGGCAGTGGCTCGGGTGGTTGATGTCCTTGATGATCTTTATGGCCCTCCTGTAACATCGGGTGGTGTAGGTGTCCTGGAGGGCAGGTAGTTTGCCCCCGGTGATGCGTTGTGCAGACCTCACTACCCTCTGGAGAGCCTTACGGTTGAGGGCGGAGCAGTTGCCGTACCAGGTGGTGATACAGCCCGCCAGGATGCTCTCGATTGTGCATCTGTAGAGGTTTGTGAGTGCTTTTGGTGACAAGCCAAGTTTCTTCAGCCTCCTGAGGTTGAAGAGGCGCTGCTGCGCCTTCTTCACGATGCTGTCTGTGTGAGTGGACCAATTCAGTTTGTCTGTGATGTGTATGCCGAGGAACTTAAAACTTGCTACTCTCTCCACTACTGTTCCATCGATGTGGATAGGGGGGTGTTCCCTCTGCTGTTTCCTGAAGTCCACAATAATCTCCTTAGTTTTGTTGACGTTGAGTGTGAGGTTATTTTCCTGACACCACACTCTGAGGGCCCTCACCTCCTCCCTGTAGGCCGTCTCGTCGTTGTTGGTAATCAAGCCTACCACTGTTGTGTCGTCCGCAAACTTGATGATTGAGTTGGAGGCGTGCGTGGCCACGCAGTCGTGGGTGAACAGGGAGTACAGGAGAGGACTCTGAACGCACCCTTGTGGGGCCCCAGTGTTGAGGATCAGCGGGGAGGAGATGTTGTTACCTACCCTCACCACCTGGGGGCGGCCCGTCAGGAAGTCCAGTACCCAGTTGCACAGGGCGGGGTCGAGACCCAGGGTCTCGAGCTTGATGACGAGCTTGGAGGGTACTATGGTGTTGAATGCCGAGCTGTAGTCATTGAACAGCATTCTCACATAGGTATTCCTCTTGTCCAGATGGGTTAGGGCAGTGTGCAGTGTGGTTGAGATTGCATCGTCTGTGGACTTATTTGGGCGGTAAGCAAATTGGAGTGGGTCTAGGGTGTCAGGTAGGGTGGAGGTGATATGGTCCTTGACTAGTCTCTCAAAGCACTTCATGATGACGGAAGTGAGTGCTACGGGGTGGTAGTCGTTTAGCTCAGTTACCTTAGCTTTCTTGGGAACAGGAACAATGGTGGCCCTCTTGAAGCATGTGGGAACAGCAGACTGGTATAGGGATTGATTGAATATGTCCATAAACACACCAGCCAGCTGGTCTGCGCATGCTCTGAGGGCGCGGCTGGGGATGCCGTCTGGGCCTGCAGCCTTGCGAGGGTTAACACGTTTAAATGTTTTACTCACCTCGGCTGCAGTGAAGGAGAGACCGCATGTTTCCGTTGCAGGCCGTGTCAGTGGCACTGTATTGTCCTCAAAGCGGGCAAAAAAGTTATTTAGTCTGCCTGGGAGCAAGACATCCTGGTCCGTGACTGGGCTGGATTTCTTCCAGTATTCCGTGATTGACTGTAGACCCTGCAACATGCCTCTTGTGTCTGAGCCGTTGAATTGAGATTCTACTTTGTCTCTGTACTGACGCTTAGCTTGTTTGATAGCCTTACGGAGGGAATAGCTGCACTGTTTGTATTCAGTCATGTTACCAGACACCTTGCCCTGATTGAAAGCAGTGGTTCGCGCTTTCAGTTTCACGCGAATGCTGCCATCAATCCATGGTTTCTGGTTAGGGAATGTTTTAATCGTTGCTATGGGAACGACATCTTCAACGCACGTTCTAATGAACTCGCACACCGAATCAGCGTATTCGTCAATGTTGTTATCTGACGCAATACGAAACATGTCCCAGTCCACGTGATGGAAGCAGTCTTGGAGTGTGGAGACAGCTTGGTCGGACCAGCGTTGGACAGACCTCAGCGTGGGAGCTTCTTTTTTAAATTTTTGTCTGTAGGCAGGTATCAGCAAAATGGAGTCGTGGTCAGCTTTTCCGAAAGGGGGCGGGGCAGGGCCTTATATGCATCGCGGAAGTTAGAGTAACAGTGATCCAAGGTTGTTCCATCCCTGGTTGCGCAATTGATATGCTGATAAAATTTAGGGAGTCTTGTTTTCAGATTAGCCTTGTTAAAATCCCCAACAGCAATGAATGCAGCCTCCGGATAAATGGTTTCCAGTTTGCAAAGAGTTAAATAAAGTTCGTTCAGAGCCATCGATGTGTCTGCTTGGGGGGGGATATATACGGCTGTGATTATAATCGAAGAGAATTCTCTTGGTAGATAATGCGGTCTACATTTGATTGTGAGGAATTCTAAATCAGGTGAACAGAAGGATTTGAGTTCCTGTATGTTTCTTTCATTTCCTTCAACAGAGTGATCACTTTAAATAGATTATAATCAGGAACCATGTAAGTAAACAGAGTGATCGCTTTAAATAGATTCTAATCAGGAACCATGTAAGTAAACAGAGTGATCGCTTTAAATAGATTATAATCAGGAACCATGTAAGTAAACAGAGTGATCGCTTTAAATAGATTATAATCAGGAACCATGTAAGTAAACAGAGTGATCGCTTTAAATAGATTATAATCAGGAACCATGTAAGTAAACAGAGTGATCGCTTTAAATAGATTATAATCAGGAACCATGTAAGTAAACAGAGTGATCACTTTAAATAGATTATAATCAGGAACCATGTAAGGAAACAGTGTGATCGCTTTAAATAGATTATAATCAGGAACCATGTAAGTAAACAGAGTGATCGCTTTAAATAGATTATAATCAGGAACCATGTAAGGAAACAGTGTGATTGTTTAAATGGATTATAATAAGGAACCATGTGAGTAAACAGAGTGATCGCTTTAAATAGATTATAATCAGGAACCATGTAAGTAAACAGAGTGATCGCTTTAAATAGATTATAATCAGGAACCATGTAAGTAAACAGAGTGATCACTTTAAATAGATTATAATCAGGAACCATGTAAGGAAACAGTGTGATCGCTTTAAATAGATTATAATCAGGAACCATGTAAGTAAACAGAGTGATCGCTTTAAATAGATTATAATCAGGAACCATGTAAGGAAACAGTGTGATTGTTTAAATGGATTATAATAAGGAACCATGTGAGTAAACAGAGTGATCGCTTTAAATAGATTATAATCAGGAACCATGTGAGTAAACAGAGTGATCGCTTTAAATAGATTATAATCAGGAACCATGTGAGTGAACAGAGTGATCGCTTTAAATAGATTATAATCAGGAACCATGTAAGTAAACAGAGTGATCGCTTTGAATAGATTATAATCAGGAACCATGTAAGTAAACAGAGTGATCGCTTTAAATAGATTATAATCAGGAACCATGTAAGTAAACAGAGTGATCGCTTTAAATAGATTATAATCATGAAGCATGTAAGTAAACAGAGTGATCGCTTTAAATAGATTATAATCAGGAACCATGTAAGTAAACAGAGTGATCGCTTTAAATAGATTATAATCAGGAACCATGTAAGTAAACAGAGTGATCGCTTTAAATAGATTATAATCAGGAACCATGTAAGTAAACAGAGTGATCACTTTAAATAGATTATCCGGTTGATGCTCTGGGGGCGCTATTTCATTTTTGGATGAAAAACGTTCCCGTTTTAAACAAGATATTTTGTCACAAAAAGATGCTCGACTATGCATATAATTGATAGCTTTCGAAAGAAAACACTCTGACGTGTCCAGAACTACCAAGATATTTTCTGTGCGTGCCCTAGAACGTGAGCTTCAGGCAAAACCAAGATGAGACGGCATCCAGGAAATGAGCAGGATTTTTGAGGCTCTGTTTTCCATTGTCTCCTTATATGGCTGTGAATGCGAGAGGAATGAGCCTGCCCTTTCTGTCGTTTCCCCAAGGTGTCTGCAGCATTGTGACGTATTTGTAGGCAGATCATTGGAAGATTGACCATAAGAGACCACATTTACCAGGTGTCCGCCCGGTGTCCTGCGCCGAAATTGGTGCGCAAAAGTCAGCTGCCAGTATTTTTCCATGGGATACAGAGAGGAAAGCAAGCTTCCACGAACTGCATATCAATGAAGAGATATGTGAAAAAACACCTTGAGGATTGATTCCAAACAACGTTTGCCATGTTTCGGTCGATATTATGTAGTTAATCCGGAAAAAGTTTTACGTTGTAGGTGACTGAATTTTCGGTTCGTTTAGGTAGCCAGACGCAATGTAGAAAACGGAACGATTTCTCCTACACACAGACGCTTTCAGGAAAAACTGCGCATTTGGTATGTAACTGAGAGTCTCCTCATTGAAAACATCAGAAGCTCTTCAAAGGTAAATGATTTTATTTATTTGGTTATCTGGTTTTTGTGAAAATGTTGCGTGCTAAATGCTACTCAAAATGCTATGCTAGCTTTGCATACTCTTACACAAATTAGTCAATTTCTATGGTTCAAAAGCATATTTTGAAAATCTGAGATGACAGTGTTGTTAAGAAAAGGCTAAGCTTGAGAGCAGACGCATTATTTTCATTTTATTTGCGATTTTCAGAAATCGTTAACGTTGCGTTATGCTAATGAGCCTGAGGCTTTAGTCACGATCCCGGATCCGGGATGGGGAGTTCCAAGAGGTTAAAATCAGGAACCATGTAAGGAAACAGTGTGATCGCTTTAAATAGATTATAACCAGGAACCATGTAAGTAAACAGTGTGATTGATTAAAATAATTATAATCAGGAACCATGTAAGTAAACAGTGTGATTGATTAAAATAATTATAATCAGGAACCATGTAAGTAAACAGAGTGTGATTGATTAAATGGATTATAATAAGGAACCATGTGAGTAAACAGAGTGATCGCTTTAAATAGATTATAATCAGGAACCATGTGAGTGAACAGAGTGATCGCTTTAAATAGATTATAATCAGGAACCATGTAAGTAAACAGAGTGATCGCTTTGAATAGATTATAATCAGGAACCATGTAAGTAAACAGAGTGTGATTGATTAAATGGATTATAATAAGGAACCATGTGAGTAAACAGAGTGATCGCTTTAAATAGATTATAATCAGGAACCATGTGAGTGAACAGAGTGATCGCTTTAAATAGATTATAATCAGGAACCATGTAAGTAAACAGAGTGATCGCTTTGAATAGATTATAATCAGGAACCATGTAAGTAAACAGAGTGATCGCTTTAAATAGATTATAATCAGGAACCATGTAAGTAAACAGAGTGATCGCTTTAAATAGATTATAATCAGGAACCATGTAAGTAAACAGAGTGATCGCTTTAAATAGATTATAATCAGGAACCATGTAAGTAAACAGTGTGATTGTTTAAATGGATTATAATTAGGAACCATGTAAGTAAACAGAGTGGGATTGATTAAATGGATTATAATTAGGAACCATGTAAGTAAACAGAGTGGGATTGATTTCATGGATTATATCAGGAATCATGTAAGTAAACAGTGTGATTGATTAAATTGATTATAATCAGGAACCATGTAGGTAAACAGAGTGATAGATTAAATTAATTATAATCAGGAACCATGTAAGTAAACAGTGTGATTGATTAAAATAATTATAATCAGGAACCATATAAGTAAACAGAGTGTGATTGATTAAAATAATTATAATCAGGAACCATGTAAGTAAACAGTGTGATTGTTTAAATGGATTATAATTAGGAACCATGTAAGTAAACAGAGTGGGATTGATTAAATGGATTATAATTAGGAACCATGTAAGTAAACAGAGTGGGATTGATTTCATGGATTATATCAGGAATCATGTAAGTAAACAGTGTGATTGATTAAATTATTTATAATCAGGAACCATGTAAGTAAACAGAGTGTGATTGATTAAATTAATTATAATCAGGAACCATATAAGTAAACAGAGTGTGATTGATTAAATGGATTATATCAGCAAGAAATTGTTTGGCCTTTAAGCAAGAGGAGCAAACACACTGGTCTCGGTCTCTCCTAGGCCATGCCCCAAATGGTACCCTATTCCCTATACAGTGCACTACTTTTGACCAGATGCCTATGCCTACACTATAGGGTGCACGAGTTTGGGAAACCCTGTCCTAGTCAAACAGCTTAAAAATAGCCACAGTGAAAGTCTGAAAGGTGCTAAGCTAAAAGCACAACATTTCACAGAAGCAAGAGCAGATAGCTGGACGGTACTACAACACTAGATATGAAAAATAGACAACTATATCACTTCTCTGGCTTTTCAGGCAGAAACCCCAGGAGATAAGATAGGTAGTGTTGTGAGTTTGAAGGAAGGGTAGCGTTGCTGAGGGTTTAGCTCGAGGGTCAGACAATACTCACACACTCTGTGGCAAGTGTACAGCTGTAGTACTAATTTGTGTGTATGTGTGTGTGTGTGTGTGTGTGTGTGTGTGTGTGTGTGTGTGTGTGTGTGTGTGTGTGTGTGTGTGTGTGTGTGTGTGTGTGTGTGTGTGTGTAAAACCTCTCCAACACTACTTCTCAACCACAGGAGGCTGGTGGGGGTAGGATGGCTCATAATAATGACTAGACTGAAGTGAATGGAATGGTATCAAACAGTGAGGAGTGTGCAGTATTTGATTCATTCTGTGCTTCAATATGGCCAATTCCAATTCACATAAGCCACTTAAAGAAATCTGCAGAGAGAAAGGTTGAAAAGTGAAAGAGCTTACGAGTTACTGGAGCCCTTTAAACATCAGGGCGAGCTCTTCAACATCAGAGCTCTTTAACATCAGGGCTAGCTCCTCAACATCAGGGCTGGCACAACATCGGGGCTAGCCCTCAACATCGGGGCTAGCTCCTTAACAATGGGGCTAACCCCTCAACAATGGGGCTAACCCCTCAACAATGGGGCTAACCCCTCAACAATGGGGCTAACCCCTCAACAATGGGGCTAACCCCTCAACAATGGGGCTAACCCCTCAACAATGGGGCTAACCCCTCAACAATGGGGCTAACCCCTCAACAATGGGGCTAACCCCTCAACAATGGGGCTAACCCCTCAACAATGGGGCTAACACAACACCAGGGCTAGCTCCTCATCCAACAGTTTCTCTTATTTTCAGACTAGTTAAATTAGTTAACTGTTAAGCCCTACTAAGGTATTAGAACATGCACAATGCACAATCACGAGATCTTGGCCAACAACCTCCTTCCCTCAGTAAGAGCATTGAAGATGGGTCGTGGCTGGGTCTTCCTGTATGACAACAACCTGAAACACACAGCCAGGGCAACTAAGGAGTGGCTCCGTAAGAAGCATCTCAAAGTCCTGGAGTGGCCTAGCCAGTCTCCAGACCTGAACCCAATAGAAAATCTTTGGAGGGAGCTGAAAGTCCGTATTGCCCAGTGACAACCCCGAAACCTGGAGGATCTGGAGAAGGTCTGTATGGAAGAGTGGGCCAAAATCCCTGCTGCAGTGTGTGCAAACCTGGTCAAGAACTACAGGAAACGTATGATCTCTGCAATTGCAAACAAAGGTTTCTGTACCAAATATTAAGTTCTGCTTTTCTGATGTATCAAATACTTATGTCATGCAATAAAATGCAAACTAATTACTTAAAAATCATACAATGTGATTTTCTGGATTTTTGTTTGAGATTCCGTCTCTCACAGTTGAAGTGTCCCTATGATAAAAATTACAGACCACTACATGCTTTGTAAGTACGAAAACCTACAAAATCGGCAGTGTATTAAATACTTGTTCTCCCCACTGTATATATATATTTTTTTTAAAATGCTCAATTCCAATTCTTTAATATTAACACAGACAGATTTGTGGGCAATGACTTTGGTAAGTAATGTTAGTTCGAGGGTTGATTACATTCATTAAAACTTCTTTAAAACGTTTGGAGAGAGATTGATGAAAGCATGTATACACTTCCCACAAAGCCTTGGGAGTGTGTAAAAGCTGTTACCATGGCGGCATCACATTAGAATTACAAACATTTCCCCTGGATGTTTAACACTGCTTCACAGAGAGGCATCCCTCTCCCTCCCCCTTGCCCTCCTCTCCCCTCCTCGCACACAGGCACCTGACACCACATTTGCACTTCTAAAATACCCACACCCCCAGTCATTCTGAAGAAGAGCAAGGAAAGAAAAGTAGAAAATATGAAATGCAGTTATTAAAAAAAGTAAACTTGAGTGCTGCCAAAAAAATAACGCTTTCTTCAAGGCCATAATAACGTTCCATGGGAATAAGGAGAAAGAGAGAGAGAAATATTTAACATTTCGCCTGATTTTTCTACTCCTACCACTTTAAGCAGGCAGTGAATTTCCTGAAGTGATAAGGGCTTAACCAATGTAATCCTCAGAGGGGCCTTCTCTGTTATGCAGGCAGGAATAAAGAGGAAATCTCTCTCCTCTCGCTTTGCCTCTCTCACTCTCCCTGCCTGCCTCTCTCCATCTGTCCCTCTCTCCTCTCCCTCCCTATCCAATAGGGTGGCGCACAATTGGCCCAGCGTTGTCCGGGTTAGGGGAGGGTTTGGCCCAGCGTTGTCTGGGTTAGGGGAGGGTTTGGCCCAGCGTTGTCCGGGTTAGGGGAGGGTTTGGCCCAGCGCTGTCCGGGTTAGGGGAGGGTTTGGCCCAGCGCTGTCCGGGTTAGGGGAGGGTTTGGCCCAGCGTTGTCCGGGTTAGGGGAGGGTTTGGCCCAGCGTTGTCCGGATTAGGGGAGGGTTTGGCCCAGCGTTGTCCGGGTTAGGGGAGGGTTTGGCCCAGCGTTGTCCTGGTTAGGGGAGGGTTTGGCCCAGCGTTGTCCGGGTTAGGGGAGGGTTTGGCCCAGCGTTGTCTGGGTTAGGGGAGGGTTTGGCCCAGCGTTGTCCGGGTTAGGGGAGGGTTTGGCCCAGCGTTGTCCAGGTTAGGGGAGGGTTTGGCCCAGCGTTGTCCGGGTTAGGGGAGGGTTTTGCCCAGCGTTGTCCGGGTTAGGGGAGGGTTTGGCCCAGCGTTGTCCGGGTTAGGGGAGGGTTTGGCCCAGTGTTGTCCGGGTTAGGGGAGGGTTTGGCCGGGGTAGGCCGTCAGTGTATAATAAGAATTTGTTCTCAACTGACTTGCCTAGTTAAATAAAGGTTAAAAAATAATCTTTGTACTACTTTCTTTTGAAGGCAGTAGGTTTGCGAACAAGGAGACGAGAGAAAAAGAAAGAGAGAGAGAAAGATAAAGAGAGACAGAGAGAGAGAGAAAGAGAAAGAAAGAGAGAGAGAAAGAGAGAAAGGCAGGCCGCCTGGCATCTCCCACACACGCCTGGGAATGCAAATGAGCATGTGTTGAAAGAGCAGCCGGACTCTTCTCTACTGGAGATCAACGCAGGAATATTGATATGACAACGGATGCGAGGGGTTTCCCTGACACAGACAGCAGGGGCAGGCCACAGACGCAGGTCTATAATTGGCTACATGCAGGGTGCCACCTATAAATAATGTTTCACACCATCCATCCAGCCATTCAGAAAGGACTATGTTCTAAATGGTGTCCTATTCCCAGCTATTCCGTACATAGTAGGGTGCCATTTGGGATGCAGGCGTTGATTCATTATCTGATGGCTTGGACAGGCTGGGAGTGCCCCCTGATTAAAGTGCCCCATCTTGATACCAGGTATCATAGCATCATGTAAGTCACTGCATTTTTAACTCTGCTGGCCTGAATACATGATTAATATCACTCTGACCTTTAGCATCAGATATTGAAATGAGTCTCTCGGACATGACTTTATGCTCCACACTGCTCATCTGGGCTGTAGAGCTGCATTTAAACAACAGGCGTACTACTAAACTGATAGTCGACTGACTGTGCAAGAGAAGGTAACCTAGCTATCAATAATTTCCTGACTCAATGTCCATTACTGTTCAGAAAATCTGTAGTAAGACTGATTTTTATAAAACTCTAAAAGTTTGAAGTTCTAGATGCAGAACTCTAGGAGATCTGCTTGTCATAGACAGAGAAAGCAGCCCAGGACGTTGGTAAACTTTAGTACAGGTCCTAGCTTTGTTCCTCCAGGAAGAGGATAAGTAAGTAAAAGTTTGAAGGGTACGTTTTATATACCATATTAGCAAGTTTTTTTATACAAATCGGCATTCGTGTGGACGCAACCGTGAATTAGGGGCAGATACAAGCACAGAAACAATAAAGGGGCAATCTGCATTTGAAAAAATAAAGCGGACACCCCATCACTGTTTTGGTAAAAAGCTGAGGGATGTGGCTGGAGAAATGGTAACACTTTATAATATGGATCCAAGGACTGACCAGCCATGATATCAGGTAGCATATTTTTTTGCCATGGTTTGAGGCTATACAGTGTTTGTTCACATTTATATTGTTTACAAACATTGGAGTAAAAAAGCTTATATTTTCGGTTCTGATGGGGTACAACAGTTGAACTAAGCACATGTTGTTACATTACAGCCTTATTCTAAAATAGATTAAAAATATATAAATCCTCAGCAATCTACACAAAATACCCCATTATGACAAAGCGAAGACAGGTTTTTAGATATTTTTTTCCAAATGATTACATATTTAAAACAGAAATAACCTTTGCTATGAGACTCGAAATTGAGCTCAGGTGCATTATGTTTCCATTGATCATCCCTGAGATGTTTGTACAACTTGACTGGAGTCCACCTGTGGTAAAGTCAATTGATTGGACAATTGATTGGACAATTGAAGGCACACACCTGTCTATTTAAGGTCCCACAGTTGACAATGCATGTCAGAGCAAAACCCAAGCCATGAGGTCAAAGGTATTGTCAATAGAGCTCCGAGACAGGATTGTGTCGTGGGACAGATCTGCAGAATTGAAGGTTCCGAAGAAAACAGAAGCCTCTATCGTTCTTAAATGGAAGACGTTTGGAACCACCAAGACTCGTCCTAGAGCTGGCCGCTCGGCCAAACTGGGCAATCAGGGGAAAATGGCCTTGGTCAGGGAGGTGACCAAGTACCCAATGGTCACTCTTGACAGAGCTCTAGAGTTCCTCTGTTGAGATGAGAGACCTTATATAGACAAATGTGTGCCTTTCCAAAACATGTCCAATCAATTGAATTTACCACAGGTTGACTCCAAGTTGTAGAAACATCAAGGATAATCAAATGGAAACAGGATGCACCTGAGCTCAATTTCGAGTCTCATAGCAAAGGGTCTGGATACTTAGGTAAATAAGGTATGTTTTTTATTTTTAATAAATTAGCAAACATTTCTAAACCTGCTTTTGCTTTGTCATTATGGGGTATTGTGTGTTTATTACTTTTTTTATTGAATACATTTTAGAATGAGGCTAACGTAATAAAATGTGGAAAAAGTCAAGGGGTCTGAATACTTTCCGAATGCACTGTAGCTACTTAATATTTTGATGTTTTACATATAATGAGGCATGTTTTACATTGCTTCAAAGTAGTCTAGGCAAAATCTGACCATATCCTTGTAGGCAATTATTTTTATAAAGACTTCCATATGCCATTGAAACCAGTAGCCTAATTCTCTCATGTTCTATTGGATTTCAACTTTCTTTCATTGTCTGGTAGCCAAACACACATTTGCAGGTAGCCTACTTGTATGCATTGCTGCGCTAATAATGTTAAGAAATAATAGTTAATCAATATTTTTAAGCTAAATGTTCTGATCTGTTTTTAACGGGTTTTATTTTTATGTAGCCGAGGCCTACTGGTTGTATGAATTTGGGATCTATCATCCCACAACTGTCCTAGAGTCTGTTTGGGCTATTTCTACTCGGCAAGCTGACCAATAGAATAGGTACATTTATCTACCGTGGGGGATAGTAGATTGACATTGGCTCTTTGGGGGCGTGTCCTTAAGGCTAGGGGAAGCTAAGCTTTCCCTAAGTAAATTTAATTACATTTCCAAAATTATATAGCCTAATTAGCCCACTCCTTTCTATACATAAATAAAATCATTCAAAATAGGCTACTAAAGCATGATTTGACCACAGTATCATTAGCTTCCCTAGCCTTAATGTTTTGTTGTTATGGATCGTTTTAAATCGAAATTGCCTAAAGGAAAAGCAGCGCGTGCAATTTGAGTGAGCAGCAAATACCAAATAGATGATTGTTGAGTCAGTGAAAAGTAGAGGCCCAGTCAGGCATATCGCAATATTTCAAAATTCAATCGCGGGAAAATGTAGTTAAGATACCAAAAGACTATAAAGCGAAGATACTGAAAATACTTTAATCTGTTTTTTAGCCATAAAAATGTCCTAGTGGTTAGAGTGTTGGGCCAGTAACCGTATAAGGTTGGTAGATCAAATCCCTGAGCTGACAAGGTAAAAATCTGTCATTCTGCCCCTGAACAAGGCTGTTAACCCACTGATCCTAGGCCGTCATAGTAAATAATAATTTATTTGTTCTTAACTGACTTGCCTTGTTAAATAAAATAACTTGATTGAGCGAAAAACAGTAGGCCTATCTTATCGGCACCAGCAGAGAGCATAGGCCATATTGTAACGGTTTTCTTGTGATGAAGGAGAGGCGGACCAAAACACAGCGTGGTTATATTGATTCATGTTTAATAAAAAAAGATAAACATGAACACTACAAAACAATAAACGTGGAAAACCAAAAACAGCCCTATCTGGTGCAGACACAGAGACAGGAACAATCATCCACAAACACAGTGAAACCCAGGCTACGTAAGTATGATTCTCAATCAGAGACAACTAATGACACCTGCCTCTGATTGAGAACCATACTAGGCCGAAACATAGAAATACCCAAATCATAGAAAAACAAAGACTGCCCACCCCAACTCACGCCCTGACCATACTAAATAATGACAAAACAAAGGAAATAAAGGTCAGAACGTGACACATATCCACAGTAACTGGACAATGATGGCGGTCATATTCAATTTGCGTCTCCCTTCGACATTTGTAACATTGTTTCAATATTCAAATAGGATTGCCAGCTGTCGCATAGTAATGAAGGTGTCGGGATGAGAGACAGGCAGGCAGCTTTTCAGTCAAAAGTTAGTTAGCATTCTTTCCATCTTCAGTTTGAAGTTATTGTGTTGTTGGCTTGCTTTAATGAACAACAGTGTTCTGACGAGAGAACGCATTAATGTTCTATGGCAGGTAAAATCGTGCATCATTAGCTCATTGTTATGGAGGTATACAAATACATGTAATTAGAAAACAGCTTAAACAAATGCAGACACTTTGTTGTTATTCTGGCTGCACTGTTTAACATGACTGTAAGTTAGCCGTAGTTGGCTAGCTAGCAAGCAAGGGATAAGAACGTTGCCAGACAGTATGCAATAAAACATTTAGAAGGAACGACTGGGTCGCGTCCATAGATCCAGAACAAAAAGACTGAACGGCTGGGTCGCATCTCTAGCAACCGAACTGATTAGATGAATGACCACCCGGTTTAGAGAGCAACCCTAGATTTTTGCCGGGACTATATATTGTGGAATGATGAAATAGTATTCATAAATTCATAAAAATAAGGTTATTCATGAAAATATATAAATCATTATTTGAGTATGTTGGCAACCCGTTGTATAAACAAATGGCACCATCGAAGCCGGTGTTTGGAGGATACATTGGCACAGTTTGCAACACCCATGCCAATATATCCTCCAAACACCAGCTTCTCACGCATTATCACTTATGTAGAACTGCATGAAATGTGTTTTTCCATTGCAAAGAAAGAAACGTATGTGATATAGCCTATAGCCCAGGACTCTACGCTATACGTGCTCAGCCATGCATTGAACAGTCTTTTTTGCGAACAGTGATTTAGTTATATTATTAGCCTAAATTATGACTATCCAATCTACTCATAACATAATGAATAGTAGGATATTTTACATAAGTCTGCAAATGATGATGCATGGAATGCTTTATTATAAAGGTGCATTTTATGGTAAATGTTCTTCCTCAAAATTTGAAACTCGTTACTCATCTAGTTGAATGAGGAAAAGTAAATGTGGACAGTTTATTGACATTTTCAAAATGTACGGTAAGGACACACACCATTGCATCCTCGACTTTCATGTTCTGTTAAAATGAATTACCATAATGTGATTTCTGTGATTCTGAGAACCGTGGGTGGACGCCCTAATCAGATTACGCACACAATGCATATGGGTCGGGTACATTGTCTCAAATGTCCGGTAAATTAAAATGCTGCCGGTATTGGCGCCATATTGGGGGGAAAAGAATTAATGGGCAAGACATAGCTTATTATGTTTGTTTTTACAACAACAAAAAATATGCATACAACTGGCCCAAACTGGCCACTGTTTTGTTAGAAAATATATGGCATTTTATAATGTTCACTTAGGTAGCCTACAGGATGCTGTATGTAGCATTTAAAAAATATTAAAACAAAAGAGATGCATAATATTTGTCCAGCCTTTGCTGCTACGCTTGCAGATGTACATACTATGCTGTGACGCTAATCAACAAGTATTTAATAACTCCAAATAACAAAAACGTAGCTAAATTGTTGAAACATTTAAATATAAAATATGTTGAATTTTTTTCCACTGCATTGATCACCAGTGCGGTTGAATGCAGCATTGCTGTATGGTGCACTCAAAATGTCAGGTACTGTAGTTGAGTCTAGGCCACTGCTCAAATGTTGCTGTAACATGCCTACATGTTTCTCCTTTGCATGGTGTTCTGTTGCAAGCTTTGGTTATTCATGGTTATTCATTGTCAAGCTTTAAAAACAAAAGCCACATTGCAACATTTTACTAGCCTAGGTTTGTGGCATGTGTCTGTACAGTGTAGACTTTCCCTCCGCTGCGAGCTGTCAACGGGACACATGAAAGCAGCGCAATTGACATTGAACTCTCCAATGCCAGCACATCAGACTGTAATTTCATGAAGTAGATGACTCAACTGTTGTCTCATTTATACTCAATTGTGTGTCCTATTGTCCTTTTAGTTGTACTTTATACGCACATGTGAATCCTTTACCTTATAACCTTCTGACAACCAAGATTACATTTTCTGTAGGCTGGAGGAATGATCTGTTGGCACCAAAACTTGGCGCTGAGCATGGACATTTGGCCTACAACACTTTTAAACTTTTGGTCCGGTCGAAGATTTGGTCAGTGACATTAGTTATGATATGAAGCGAACATATATAATTGTTTTAATATGGTCATACCATGGATCATATAGCTGTTTGATTTTGAGTTATAGGACCCCTGTAGGTACAGTGCCTTGCGAAAGTATTCGGCCCCCTTGAACTTTGCGACCTTTTGCCACATTTCAGGCTTCAAACATAAAGATATAAACCTGTATTTTTTTGTGAAGAATCAACAACAAGTGGGACACAATTATGAAGTGGAACGACATTTATTGGATATTTCAAACTTTTTTAACAAATCAAAAACTGAAAAATTGGGCGTGCTCAATGGAAATAGGATGCACCCAGAGCTCAACCGACATGTATGTGTGAGTCTCAGCTTTCGATGGTGGAGTCATATTACACTAAACAAAAATATAAATGCAACATGCAACAATTTCAAAGATTTGACTGAATTACAGTTCATATAAGGAAATCAGTCGATTGAAATAAATTAATTATGCCATAATCTATGGATTTCACGACTAGGTATACAGATACAGTGGGGAGAACAAGTATTTGATACACTGCCAATTTTGCAGTTTTTCCTACTTACAAAGCATGTAGAGGTCTGACATTTTTATCATAGGTACACTTCAACTGTGAGAGATGGAATCTAAAACAAACATCCAGAAAATCACATTGCATGATTAAGTAATTAATTTGCATTTTATTGCATGACATAAGTATTTGATCACCTACCAACCAGTAAGAATTCCAGCTCTCACAGAGCTGTTAGTTTTTTTTTAAGAAGCCCTCCTGTTCTCCACTCATTACCTGTATTAACTGCACCCGTTTGAACTCATTACCTGTATAAAAGACACCTGTCCACACACTCAATCAAACAGACTCCAACCTCTCCACAATGGCCAAGACCAGAGAGCTGTGTAAGGACATCAGGGATACAATTGTAGACCTGCACAAGGCTGGGATGGGCTACAGGACAATAGGCAAGCAGCTTGGTGAGAAGACAACAACTGTTGGCACAATTATTAGATACTGGAAGAAGTTCAAGATGACGGTCAATCACCCTCGGTCTGGGGCTCCATGCAAGATCTCACCTCGTGGGGCATCAATGATCATGAGGAAGGTGAGGGATCAGCCCAGAACTACACAGCAGGACCTGGTCAATGACCTGAAGAGAGCTGGGACCACAGTCTCAAAGAAAACCATTAGTAACACACTACGCCGTCATGGATTAAAATCCTGCAGCACACGCAAGGTCCCCCTGCTCAAGCAAGTGCAAGTCCAGGCCCATCTGAAGTTTTCCAATGACCATCTGGATGATCCAGAGGAGGAATGGGAGAAGGTCATGTGGTCTGATGAAACAAAAATAGAGCTTTTTGGTCTAAACTCCACTCGTCGTGTTTGGAGGAAGAAGAAGGATGAGTAAAACCCCAAGAACACCATCCCGACCGTGAAGCATGAAGGTGGAAACATCATTCTTTGGGGATGCTTTTCTGCAAAGGGGACAGGACGACTGCACCGTATTGAGGGGAGGATGGATGGGGCCATGAATCGCAAGATCTTGGCCAACAACCTCCTTCCCTCAGTAAGAACATTGAAGATGGGTCGTGGTTGGGTCTTCCAGCATGAAAACGACCCGAAACACACAGCCAGGGCAACTAAGGAGTGGCTCCGTAAGAAGCATCTCAAGGTCCTGGAGTGGCCTAGCCAGTCTCCAGACCTGAACCCAATAGAAAATCTTTGGAGGGAGCTGAAAGTCCGTATTGCCCAGCGACAGCCCCGAAACCTGAAGGATCTGGAGAAGGTCTGTATGGAGGAGTGGGCCAAAAAACCCTGCTGCAGTGTGTGCAAACCTGATCAAGAACTACAGGAAATGTATGATCTCTGTAATTGCAAACAAAGGTTTCTGTACCAAATATATTAAGTTCTGATTTTCTGATGTATCAAATACTTATGTCATGCAATAAAATGCAAACTAATTACTTAAAAATCATACAATGTGATTTTCTGGATTTTTGTTTTAGATTCCGTCTCTCACAGTTGAAGTGTACCTATGATAAAAATTACAGACCTCTACATGCTTTGTAAGTAGGAAAACCTGCAAAATTGGCAGTGTATCAAATACTTGTTCTCCCCACTGTATTCACCTGTTGGTCACAGATGCCTTAAAAAAAAGTAGGGGCGTGGATCAGAACCAGTAAGTATCCAGTGTGACCACCATTTGGCTTATGCAACGCGATACATCTCCTTCACATAGAGTTGATCAGGCTGTTGATTGTGCCCTGTGGAATGTTGTCGTAGTCCTCCTCAATGGCTGTGCAAAATTGTTGGATATTGGCGGGAACTGGAACACGCTGTCGTACACATCGATCAAGAGCATCCCAAACATGCTCAATGGGTGATATGTCTGGTGAATATGCAGGCCATGGAAGAACTGGGACATTTTCAGCTTCCAGGAATTGTGTACAGATCCTTGCGACATGGGGCCGTGCATTACAAGTAAAACTAAATGCATTCTCTTCAACCGATCGCTTCCCGCACCTACCCGCCTATCCAACATCACTACTCTGGACGGCTCTGATTTAGAATACGTGGACAACTACAAATACTTAGGTGTCTGGTTAGACTGTAAACTCTCCTTCCAGACCCATATCAAATATCTCCAATCCAAAGTTAAATCTAGAATTGGCTTCCTATTTCGCAACAAAGCATCCTTCACTCATGCTGCCAAACATACCCTTGTAAAACTGACCATCCTACCAATCCTCGACTTTGACGATGTCATTTACAAAATAGCCTCCAATACCCTACTCAACAAATTGGATGCAGTCTATCACAGTGCAATCCGTTTTGTCAACAAAGCCCCATATACTACCCACCATTGCGACCTGTACGCTCTCGTTGGCTGGCCCTCGCTTCATATTCGTCGCCATACCCACTGGCTCCATGTCATCTACAAGACCCTGCTAGGTAAAGTCCCCCCTTATCTCAGCTCGCTGGTCACCATAGCATCTCCCACCTGTAGCACACGCTCCAGCAGGTATATCTCTCTAGTCACCCCCAAAACCAATTCTTTCTTTGGCCGCCTCTCCTTCCAGTTCTCTGCTGCCAATGACTGGAACGAACTACAAAAAGCACTGAAACTGGAAACACTTATCTCCCTCACTAGCTTTAAGCACCAACTGTCAGAGCAGCTCACAGATTACTGCACCTGTACATAGCCCACCTATATTTTAGCCCAAACAACTACCTCTTTCCCTACTGCATTTAATTAATTTATTTATTTTGCTCCTTTGCACCCCATTATTTTTATTTCTACTTTGCACATTCTTCCATTGCAAATCTACCATTCCAGTGTTTTACTTGCTATATTGTATTTACTTTGCCACCATGGCCTTTTTTGCCTTTACCTCCTTATCTCACCTCATTTGCTCACATCGTATATAGACTTGTTTATACTGTATTATTGATTGTATGTTTGTTTTGCTCCATGTGTAACTCTGTGTCGTTGTATGTGTCGAACTGCTTTGCTTTATCTTGGCCAGGTCGCAATTGTAAATGAGAACTTGTTCTCAACTTGACTACCTGGTTAAATAAAGGTGAAAAAAAATATATATATATATTTTTTATCATGCTGAGGTGATGGAGGCGGATAAAATCACACAATAATGGGCCTCAGTATCTCTTCATGGTATTGCTGTACATTCAAATTGCCACCGATAAAATGCAATAGTGTTCATTGTCCATAGCTTATGCCTGCCCATACCATAACCGCACTGCCACCATGGGGTCTTCGTTCACAACGTTGACGTCAGTATACCACTGGCCCACACGACACCTGCCATCTGCCCGGTACAGTTGAAACCGGGAATCATCTGTGAAGAGCACAGTTCTCCAGGGAGCCAGTGGTCATTGAAGGTGAGCATGGTCAGGCAGTACAAGACCCTGGTGAGGACGATGAGCACGTATATGGGCTTCCTTCCTTCCTTTCTGACAGTTTGTGCAGAAATTCTTCGTTGTGCAAACCCACAGTTTCATCAGCTGTCCGGATGGCTAGTCGCAGACAATTCTGCAGGTGAAGAAGCTAGATGTGTATGTCCTGGGCTGGTATGATTACACGTGGAGCAATGTTGGAGGCGGCTTATGGTAGAGAAATTAACATGAAATTCTCTGCCAACAGCTTTGGTGGACATTCTTGCAGTCAGCATGCCAATTGCACACTCCCTCAACTTGAGACATCTACTTTGTTCTGTGATAAAACTGCACATTTTAGTGTGAAAAAATGAAGAAATGCTGGAATTAAACACATAACTATGCAAATAAGCAAAAGCTGTTGGCATTAAGGAAATAGATGCCTGGCTAAAATAGAAGCCTATCTCTAATAAGTGCCTGTTGTGTTCAATAATTTTAAACAAATAAGTGCCCAGGCTATTAATAGTTTCAGAAAACGCCCATAGTAATTGATTACAAAACAAGATAAGTAGTAAAAGGTCTATGATCAAGAAGAGCTTACTGGCCAATCAGGGTTAGACTAAGTCAATTAGCTCTATAGCACAATGAGTGCATAATTTCATTATACTACGGTGTAGGAGGCTATTGTGTGTGTGTGGTGTGTGTGTTTGGCTCGTCGCGTAGACTAATCTGGTCATTGAAAAGGGGCCTAGAACTAAAGACAGAGACTAAAGAGGGGTTGCTGAAGATCACTACTAGCCGTCTAATAGCCGTGAGAAAGACTGCCTCTTGTCTATGAGGCTCGCACAGGCTCTCTGGGTGGTTAGATACATGTGGTTGACACATTTGCATCTTCAAAGATACTCACAGACAAGCTCAACATGTGAGAGCAGTGTCTGGGGCTGGATATCATGTGGATGGAAAACCCCATCCTTCCTGTCTCTGCTTTTGAGCCGTTAGTTTTCCCCACGCACACACAGGCAGTGCAACATGTTGAGTTCATACTGTATATCTGTCTCGTCGAGAACGACAGATACTGTATGGAGTTTTTAGGGCCAATGCCGATAAAGATTTTGTGGGCGATCAAGTAGGCCGATAATCAACTTCATTACATTTAAATTTTGAGGGAACATCTTTACAGAGACAGCCATGTATGCATTAATGCATCAATTTTAAAATCAAACAATAAATGTGATTGGTAAAAACAAAAATCTAATTATACAACAACAATGGTAATCATTGTTTTGAATGGTAAATTTATACTGATAAACTGGGTAAATCAAGATGTAGCCTAGGCTACAATACAGCTAAATGCATATTAAATAGGAGTGTGTACATGCATTGAGATATTGTGCTTGTTTTGACTGATCAGCGGAGTCTATGGTGCTATAGATGACAAACAATTTGTTTGCCTTTCATTTGGGACTTATTAGCCTACTGATCAACAACATTTGCATAGGAGCATCAACCCAGCTTGTCACGCCTGTATGGAAGAACATAATATAGGCACTGCTGTTAGTTTGAGAACATAAAAGAACATCAATGCAAATTGGTCCAATGTAACGTCATGAATTGTGATAAGAGATGCTTTTCAAACTTAGTAATTTTCCATGATCCACAGAAATTAAACAATTCTAAACAACTCACCTGGCAGGATGAAATTCAAAACAACTACATTGGCTAGTTTAGCTATATGTCAAGAAATGGGCGGGTTGTAACTTGGTCATACTGCTCCGATTGGATAGAGTGAGGCTGTAACTCCGCTCCCTTTCACATCTCTTTCCATCGCTCATATCACTTGCTGCTGTTTACTGCTAATATGAGAACTAGCTCAATGGCGATGGCATTTTCTACCAAGCCATAAATGTGCATAATAACCAACAAGGAGAGCCAGTGTCGGAAAAAATTGAAACAACGATGCACGTTCTGTCTGACTGGCTCAAATCTGCGTATCGTTTGAGAAGTGAGAACACACACGTGCACTGATCTACAGCTTTCTTGGTTCATAAACGTGCAGGAAGATTCTTAGGTAGCTAAACCTACTGCCAACATTTTATCTAGGCATTTTAAAACACTTCCTTCTTTCTCTATTATTGAAATCATCGAATCCAACTATCAACTGTCAATTTACGGATACGATTGCGGCTGGTCAGATCAGCACACCAGTAAACAACTAATGTTACACCGCAAGTCAGATTGCTAGTTGCCAAAAATGGTGCATGTTCAAAATTATAACCAGCTAATGTTAGCTAGCTAGCTTCGTTGGCTATTAGTTCCTGAGATCTTAGCATCATGTTTATCTTGCCAGCTAGCTCGCATAGTAGCTAATATAAATTCAGCAAAAAAGAATGTGCCTTTTTCAGCACCCTGTCTTTCAAAAATAATTAATAAAAATCCAAATAACTTCACAGATCTTCATTGTAAAGGGTTAAAACACGGTTTCCCATGCTTGTTCAATGAACCATAAATTGCGGTTTTGTCTCACCAGGGGTGATGGTCGGATTCGCGTTTATCATCGAAGCGATGAGCATTACACCAAGGCCTGTACTCTTGAGCGGGATGGAGGGTCCGTCCATGGTCTGGGGCGGTGTGTCACAGCACCATCGGACTGAGCTTGTTGTCATTGCAGGCAATCTCAACGCTGTGCGTTACAGGGAAGACATCCTCGTCCCTCACGTGCTACCCTTCCTGCAGGCTCATCCTGACATGACCCTCCATCATGACAATGCCACCAGCCATACTGCTCGTTCTGTGCGTGATTTCCTGCAAGACAGGAATGGCAGTGTTCTGCCATGGCCAGCGAAGAGCCCAATGGGGTCTCAGTCCCGTGGAGCACGTCTGAGACCTGTTGGATCGGAGGTTGAGGGCTAGGGCCATTTCCCCCCAGAAATGTCCAAGAACTTGCAGGTGCCTTGGTGGAAGAGTGGAGTAACATCTCACAGCAAGAACTGGCAAATCTGGTGCAGTCCATGAGGAGGAGATGCACTGCAGTACTTAATGCAGCTAGTGGCCACACCAGATACTGACGGTTACTTTTGATTTTGATCCCCCTTTGTTCAGGGACACATTATTCCATTTCTGTTAGTCACATGTCTGTGGAACTTGTTCAGTTTATGTCTCTGTTGTTAAATCTTGTTATGTTCATACAAATATTTACACGTGTTAAGTTTGCTGAAAATAAACAGTTTACAGTGAGAGGACGTTTCTTTGTTTGCTGAGTTTAGCTAGCTAACAACACAGATGAAAGGGTTAGTTATCATAATCTTTGCTAACAGGTCACATAGCTACAGTGCCTTCAGAAAGTACCCCTAGACTTTTTCCACATGTTGTTGTGTTACAACCTGAATTGAAAATGGCAAAAATTTAGATTTTATGTCACTGGCTTATGTCACCCCATAAGGTCAAAGTGGAATTATGCTTTTAGAAATTTGTACAAATGAATAACAATTAATAAGTATTCAACATCTTTGTTATGGCAAGCTTAAATAAGTTCAGGAGTAAAAATGTGATTACAAGTCACATAATAAGTTGCATGGACTCACTCTGTGTGCAATAACAGTGTTTAACATGATTATTTTGGAATGACTGCCTCATATCTGTACCCCACACATACAATTATCAGTCAAGAAGTGAATTTCAAACACGGTTTCAACCACAAGACCGGGGAGGTTTTCCAGTGCCTCGCAAAGAAGGGCACCTATTGGTAGATGCTTAAAAATAAATATACAGACATTGAATACCCATTTGAGCATGGTAAAGTTATTAATTAATATTTGGATGGTGTATCAATACACCCAGTCACTAAAAAGATACAGGCGTCCTTCCGAACTCAGTTGCCAGAGAGGAAGGAAACCGCTTAGAGCTTTTACCATGAGACCAATGGTGACTTTAAAACAGTTAGAGTTTAATGGCTGTGATAGGAAAAAACTGAGGATGGATCAACTACATTGTAGTTACTCCACAATACTAACCTAAATGACAGAATCTGTGTCAATTCATTCATTTCTCAATACTGTACCCTTCTGTTGGCGAATGAGCTAGCAGGTGCTGCTGCTGATTGTCCCAGCTAGACATTCTTCAGCATTGTGCAGTGCTCGTGACTCAGGCGGTGAGTGTCGGCTGGCATAGCAGCAGTTTTGCTATGTGGAGGGACTAACGGCAAAGCCAATAAGAAGGGCCGATAGACTAGAAAAGGCCAATATCGGTCCAATATACCGGATCAAACGATTATCGGTCGTTCTCTACTGTCAAGCGTTTCAATCTGAAATCAGTTCAGCATTGAGATGTAAACAAGTTGCTTGGACTTGCATTCATACATGCAGTGTGCAGCAAGCCTTGGCCTATATGGTGCAATATAATACTATCTAGTCTATCCCCAAATGCCAAAAATTGTTAATCAGATGATGCATGCACGCCAACAAATATGACAGTGACTGCACCACACAGTGCACATTACTTCACTCAGTGTCAGTTCGAATGACTCTGGACAATGCAAGCAGAGTGCATTGTACCACAGAGTTTCATGTGAGCGTGTTT
The DNA here is from genome assembly GCF_036934945.1 of Oncorhynchus masou masou. Lineage (NCBI taxonomy): Eukaryota > Metazoa > Chordata > Actinopteri > Salmoniformes > Salmonidae > Oncorhynchus > Oncorhynchus masou. The sequence continues at coordinate 32,597,487 of NC_088235.1, forward strand.
TCTCAATGGGGAGTAAATTACCAAAGGAGCACTGAGAGGAAATTGCACATGATGACTTCATAATACGTCTGAAGTGTCAGCTGCTCCAGAAAACCCCCATCTAGCCCAGGCTATACTCATCATGGGTTTTGTGCCCAAATGACACCCTATTCCCTATAAAGTGCAATACTTTTGACCAGGGCCCATAGGAATATGGTGTCATTTGGGCACGCAACCCATGGATCCATGCTTTGATCTTCTCAATTATTCTCCCCAGACCATTCAATGCAATCATGGAGAGTACTAAGCATTGTAAAACAATCACTTCTAGTCTCACTGAACTGTAGTCTACACACTGTCTGGGATCAATGATGACTTGACTCACATTCTGGCAAGGACAGGGTTAGCTATCAAGGCTATATATCACAGCTTAATACAGCATTTCGAGCACAAAGCACTCATCTGTATCTGGTAAGGGAAGAAGGACGCATATCCGTTTTGGCATGAAACTTCAAAACAGCCACATTGAGGTGTAAATAAAAAAAATGCTAACCATTGAGTGAAATCATTTCCGGTGCCGACAGAGATGGCCACCTCGCTTCGCATTCCTAGGAAACTATGCAGTATTTCGTTTTTTTTACGTGTTATTTCTAACATTGGTACCCCAGGTAATCTTAGGTTTCATTACATACAGTCGGGAGGAACTACTGAATATAAGAGCAACGTCAATTCACCATCATTACGACCAGGAATATGACTTTCCCGAAGCGGATCCCGTGTTTTGCCTTCCACCCAGGACAATGGATCGGATCCCAGCCGGCGAACCTAAACAACGTCGCCGTAAAAGGGGCAAACAAAGCGGTCTTCTGGTCAGGCTCCGGAGATGGGCACATCACGCACCACTCCCTAGCATACTACTCGCCAATGTCCAGTCTCTTGACAACAATGTTGATGAAATCCGAGCAAGGGTAGCATTCCAGAACGACATCAGAGACTGTAACGTTCTTTGCTTCACGGAAACATGGCTCACTCGAGAGACGCTATCAGAGTCGGTGCAGCCAGCTGGTCTCTTCATGCATCGCGCTGACAGAAACAAGAATCTTTCTGGTAGGAAGAGGGGCGGGGGGGGTATGCCTTATGATTAACGAGACGTGGTGTGATCATAACAACATACAGGAACTCATGTCCTTCTGCTTACCTGACTTAGAATTCCTCACAATCAAATGTTGACCGCATTATCTACCAAGGGAATTCTCTTCGATTATAATCACAGATGTATATATTACCCCCCAAGCAGACACATCGATGGCCCTGAACAAACTTTATGTGCCTCCATGTAAACTGGAAACCACATATTCTGAGGCTGTATTCATTGTAGCTGGGGATTTTAACAAGGCTAATCTGAAAACAAGACTCCCTCAACTCTATCATCATATCGATTGCGCAACCAGGACTGGTAAAACCCTGGATCATTGTGATTCTAACTTCCGCGACGCATATAAGGCCCTCCCCCGCCCTCCTTTCGGAAAAGCTGACCACGACTCCATTTTGTTGCTTCCAGCCCACAGACAGAAACCTGAACAAGAAGCTCCCACGCTCAGGTCTGTTCAACGCTGGTCCGACCAATCTTATTCCACGCTTCAAGACTGCTTTGATCACGTGGACTGGGATATGTTCCGCATTGCGTCTGACAACAACATTGATGAATATGCTGATTCGGTGAGCGAGTTCATTAGAAAGTGCATCGGTGATGTCGTACCCACAGCAACGATTACAACATTCCCAAACCAGAAACCGTGGATTGATGGCAGCATTCGCATGAAACTGAAAGCGCGAACCACTGCTTTTAACAAGGGCAAGGTGACTGGAAACATGACCGAATACAAACAATGTAGCTATTACCTCCGCAAGGCAATCAAACAAGCTAAGCATCAGTATAGAGACAAAGTAGAGTTGCAATTCAACGGACACAGACACAAGAGGTATGTGGCAGGGTCTACAGTCAATCACAGATTACAAAAAGAAAACCAGCCCAGTCACGGACCAGGATGTCTTGCTCCCAGACAGACTAAATAACTTCTTTGCTCGCTTTGAGCATCTCCACCCCGCTGATCCTCAACACTGGGGCCCTCAAGGGTGCGTTCTGAGCCCTCTTCTGTACTCCCTGTTCACCCACGACTGTGTGGCCATGCACGCTTCCAACTCAATCATCAAGTTTGTGGATGACACTAGAGTGGTAGGCTTGATTACCAACAACGACGAGACGGCCTACAGGGAGGATGTGAGGGCCCTTGGAGTGTGGTGTCAGGAAAATAACCTCACACTCAACGTCAACAAAACAAAGGAGATGATTATGGACTTCAGGAAACAGCAGAGGGAGCACCCCCGTATCCACATTGACGGGACAGCAGTGGAGAGGGTAGTAAGTTTTAAGTTCCTCGGCGTACACACCACGGACAAACTGAATTGGTCCACCCACACAGACAGCGTTGTCAAGAAGGCACAGCAGCGCTTCTTCAACCTCAGGAGGCTGAAGAAATTTGGCTTGTCACCAAAAGCACTCACAAACTTCTATAGATGCACAATCGAGAGCATCCTGTCGGGCTGTATCACCGACTGGTATGGCAACTGCTCCGCCCACAACCGTAAGGCTCTCCAGAGGGTAGTGAGGTCTGCACAACGCATCACCGGGGGCAAACTACCTGCCCTCCAGGACACCTACACCACCCGATGTCACAGGAAGGCCATAAAGATCATCAAGGACAACAACCACCCGAGCCACTGCCTGTTCACCCCACTATCACCCAGAAGGCGAGGTCAGTATAGGTGCATCAAAGCAGGGACCGAGAGACTGAAAAACAGCTTCTATCTCAAGGCCATCAGACTGTTAAACAGCAACCACCAACATTGGGTGGCTGCTGCCAACATACTGACTCAACTCCAGCTCACTTAAATAATGGAAATTGATGGACAAAATGTATCACTATCCACTTTAAACAATGCCACTTAATATAATGTTTACATACCCTACATTACTCATCTCATATGTATATGTACAGTGGGGCAAAAAAGTATTTAGTCAGCCACCAATTGTGCAAGTTCGCCCACTTAAAAATATGAGAGGCCTGTAATTTTCATCATAAAAAAAATCCAGAATAACACATTGTAAGATTTTTAATGAATTTACTTGCAAATTATGGTGGAAAATAAGTATTTGGTCAATAACAAAAGTTTATCTCAATACTTTGTTATATACCCTTTGTTGGCAATGACAGAGGTCAAACGTTTTCTGTAAGTCTTCACAAGGTTTTCACACACTGTTGCTGTTATTTTGGCCCATTCCTCCATGCAGATCTCCTCTAGAGCAGTGATGTTTTGGGACTGTTGCTGGGCAACACGGACTTTCAACTCCCTCCAAAGATTTTCTATGGGGTTGAGATCTGGAGACTGGCTAAGGCCACTCCAGGACCTTGAAATGATTCTTACGAAGCCACTCCTTCGTTGCCCGGGCGGTGTGTTTGGGATCATTGTCATGCTGAAAGACCCAGCCACGTTTCATCTTCAATGCCCTTGCTAATGGAAGGAGGTTTTCACTCAAAATCTCACAATACATGGCCCCATTCATTCTTTCCTTTACACGGATCAGTCGTCCTGGTCCCTTTGCAGAAAAACAGCCCCAAAGCATGATGTTTCCACCCCCATGCTTCACAGTAGGTATGGTGTTCTTTGGATGCAACTCAGCATTCTTTGTCATCCAAACACGACGAGTTGAGTTTTTACCAAAAAGTTATATTTTGGTTTCATCTGACCATATGACATTCTCCCAATCTTCTTCTGAATCATCCAAATGCTCTCTGGCAAACTTCAGACGGGCCTGGACATGTACTGGCTTAAGCAGGGGACGCGTCTGGCACTGCAGGATTTGAGTCCCTGACGGTGTAGTGTGTTACTGATGGTAGGCTTTGTTACTTTGGTCCCAGCTCTCTGCAGGTCATTCACTAGGTCCCCCCGTGTGGTTCTGGGATTTTTGCTCACCATTCTTGTGTTAATTTTGACCCCACAGGGTGAGATGTTGCGTGGAGCCCCAGTTCGAGGGAGATTATCAGTGGTCTTGTATGTCTTCCATTTCCTAATAATTGCTCCCACAGTTGATTTCTTCAAACCAAGCTGCTTACCTATTGCAGATTCAGTCTTCCCAGCCTGGTGCAGGTCTACAATTTTGTTTCTGGTGTCCTTTGACAGCTCTTTGGTATTGGCCATAATGGAGTTTGGAGTGTGACTGTTTGAGGTTGTGAACAGGTGTCTTTTATACTGATAACAAGTTCAAACAGGTGCCATTAATACAGGTAACGAGTGGAGGACAGATGAGCCTCTTAAAGAGGTCTGTGAGAGCCAGAAATCTTGCTTGTTTGTAGGTGCCCAAATACTTATTTTCCATCATAATTTGCAAACAAATCATTAGAAATCCTACAATTGTCACGTTCTGACCTTTATTTCCTTTGTTTTGTCTTTATTTAGTATGGTCAGGGTGTGAGTTGGGTGGGCAGTCTATGTTTGTTTGTTCTATATTTTGGGTATTTCTATGTTTCGGCCGAGTATGGTTCTCAATCAGAGGCAGGTGTCATTAGTTGTCTCGGATTGAGAATCATACTTAGGTAGCCTGGGTTTCACTGTGTGTTTGTGGGTGATTGTTCCTGTCTCTGTGTCTGCACCAGATAGGACGGTTTGGGGTTTTCACATTTCTTGTTTTTGTAAGTTTGTTCATGTTAAGTGAATTATTATTTAAACATGAATCAAAGTAACCACGCTGCGCTTTGGTCCGCCTCTCTGTCAATGGAAGAAATCCCTTACAACAATGTGATTTTCTGGATTTTTTTTTCTCATTTTGTCTGTCATAGTTGAAGTGTACCTATGATGAAAATTACAGACCTCTCTCATCTTTTTAAGTGGGAGAACTTGCACAATTGGTGCCTGACTAAATACTTTTTGCCCCACTGTATATACTGTACTCTATATCATCTACTGCATCTTGCCATCTTTATGTAATACATGTATCACTAGCCCCTTTAAACTATGCCACTTTTATGTTTACATACCCTACATTACTCATCTCATATGTATATACTGTACTCGATACCATCTACTGCATCTTGCCTATGCCGTTCTGTATCATCACTCATTCATATATCTTTATGTACATATTCTTCATCCCTTTACACATGTGTGTATAAGGTAGTAGTTGTGGAATTGTTAGGTTAGATTACTCGTTGGTTATTACTGCATTGTCGGAACTAGAAGCACAAGCATTTCGCTACACTCACATTAACATCTGCTAACCATGTGTATGTGACAAATACAATTTGATTTGATTTGACACATACATTTGATTTGACAGGTCCTTAAAGCAGATGAATTTATCTTGAAGCATTTGTAGCGGAGCTAATCCTCAGAGACAATTTGTTACGAAGGAGAAGAGGAAGCGAGGAAGGAGGAGAAGAAGTGAGGAAGGTGGAGAGGAAGTGAGGAAGGTGGAGAGGAAGAGGACTGGAGCTGAAACAGCTGTACTTCAACAAGAGTGAAGAGGAGCTCATTCAGCTTTTTACATCTTGATGCTGAGATTAATTTGGTGCGAGAGTCCATCAGTGTCACGATAGCTCCGTGAGATCTGAGCACACAGGGACTCATAATAAAGAGTGATGTATACACAGTATACTCCGTTTCAATTGTGCAAAATGTCTACTTCAAGAGCTCTCCCTGTCGAGTGATTTCAAATGACAATATAAGCCCACTTACTCAGAATGCACAAGTTGGCTTTGCTCAGAAATAAATTACCTTTGCAATTTGGGACCCTTTCCAAGTGTTGTATTTGTTAGCCTAGTACCATGGTTTTTATGCACACTCAATGAGTCGGTGTGAATGCACTGTGAATGCACTGCAGTGCACTAAAAGGGAACCTAAACAAAGGCAGGGCAACCCAGGGTGGGTAGAGAGACAGAGAGAACACGAGAGGCAGAGGGGGAGAGATGGAGAGAAAGGCCCTGTACTTGGTAGCAGGGCCAAGAATAAAACAGCATAACCCAAGAGACACAGACAAACAGAGAGAGAGGAATTACTATAAGACTAAATATTAAAGTGTGCTTCTCATCCTCAATTATGTTTATATTGTCTTGAGGATTTGTATATAACATGCCTACAAAAACCTTGTTAAGATGCATGTTGGGTTGTCCTCTGGTCTGCACTGCTGCTTGGCATGCTAGCTTCATCATTACTAGGTACACAGACATGACAAGGATATGATACGACATGGGTATCAGAGTTAGAGTTGGAGAAAGAGCTAAGTGTGCGTGAGTGAGGGAGGGAGAGAACTATGCAGTGTTCAGTCAGTGTTTCCCTAGTGTCTGGGATTTTGCTTTGGTTTCTGAAAGGCAAGGCCTGGACAGGGAGGGCAAAAGAATAAAAAAAACATCTGTGTTTCACCGGATGTATAAATCTGAAGCATCCGTTTAGAATTTCCACTCCCCACGAAATGTGGTGAGGAGAGGCATCCCAGTGGCCTGTAGTAGGGAGAAGATGGAGCGAGATGGAACTGGGCAAACATTCTGCTGATTTTCTAATCAAAGAAAAGCCCGATCTAAATACAGTTTTCTGTTCCCAAAACTAGAATCTGTTTCAAACAGAATGCACTAAGTTTTGTAGATGTGACCTGAAAAATTGCATGGTTTACAAGGAGGAAAAGGACAAATTGAGTTACTGCACATGCACACTTCACAGACAAGGTGTTCCCTAAAGGAAATATGCAAATACATGGCTTGATAATTAGTTGACAAGTTGCATCAGGTGGGCTAGCTCTGGAATAGGTCAAATACATGGAACGGCTTCGGGGTCCCTGAGGAGAGGTTTGAAAAGCCCTGTGAACTACCTACACCACCTCTCCACTGGGCCAATGTGACTCATTACCATCATACTGTCAGCGTCACTCTGTCCCCTCACTCATCACACACACGCACTTGCGCACAAACTTACACCTGCATGCGCACACACACACCAACCAACCACACACACCAACCAAACACACACACACACACATTATAATTATTGTTTGGATAACCGTATTTACAATATTATAGATTTTTTCCACCAGAAGAAGAATTATCACAATTAATTATTGTAATGTTTGTTTATGTGTCAATTAATCCCATAAGGAATGGGTTGCCAACTGGCGATTTGACACTGAAATACATTTTAAATTATTCAATCACACCATTATCACTGTCATTCATTCACCTCACACATCACTCTTTCAGCAACCTGGCCTGTCTACAGCAGACTTCCCAAACCTTTTCTAGCATGAGAGCTACTACAACCTTTTCAAACATGAGAGCTACTCCTACCTTTTCTAGCATGAGAGCTACTTTTTTGCTTTCAAATAGGAACATTCTTCTCTTCTCCTCTGCAACTCTTCCCCAGGTACAAGATAATAGTAGTGCACTTTTTTCTGTCAATATACCTGGTAAAATAATGGTTAATAAACAACTAAGGGGGGCCCTATGACATCTGATTTTTCCCCAAAATATTTATTTATATTTTCACAAATTATGTTCTCAGTTTTATTTTTCCTGGTTTTAGATTGTTTTTGTTTTTCACTCTCACCATTACAACTGTTCATAGAGAAACAACAAAATGGGATGTTTTAAGTCTATGTCAATGCATAATACACATCAGAAGACAATTTTCTTAGGTCTGGAAGAAAACAACAACAAAAAATATTTGAGTGTATTTTCCCTTAAATTGTACATCTACTGTAGCCAGTGAGGAATGTGCAAGTCTAGGATGGTTCCGGACTGCTGCTGTTCATTTAATGACAAAGTTTGCAAATAACAAATAATAGATACAAATGATATACTTACTCATGATACTCTTCTGCCAGGTAAGACTACTTTGCAGTTAACATTGAATTGAGAAGGCTTTGGGAAAAGTATTTCTGTCAATCCACAAGACAGTTATCACATCAACTGGCTACACAAGGAATGATAGACAAACGCGTACACTACACAGACAGGCAATATTGCTGGAAATGTATTGGCAGATATTGTGTTACATTTGGCTTTTTAAGCCAATAGTGTCTAACCAGGGGTGGGATAATGTCAATGTTGCATTGATTCGATAGTAGCGGGGAGAAATACAGATTTGTGTGTTGTGTTGTGTGCCTGCGTGCAATACACCCATTACGTGCCTAGAGAAGGAGTAATCGCTTCTGTCACCACCGAAAGTCCTTGAGAGAGGAAGAGAGGGACCAGCCATGACTGATAAGGTGAGTATCTTGTCAGTTTAATAAAAACATCACCGTGGTAACAGCAATTTACCAGGAAGCACAGAAATCCTGTAGCACAAGTTGCCATTGACAACCTGATAGCCCTCTCCCTAAATCCCAGTTAGTGGGTGTGTCTGAAATAGCATCCTATTCCCCATTTCTTTGTTATTTTATTTAACCTTTATTTTAGCAGGTAGTCTCATTGAGACCCAGACCTCTTTTCCAAGGGAGCTCTGCATGAACAAAATGTATAAAATGTACAACATTCAGCCTATTTTCTGATACAGAATGCCGAGGATCTAAACTTAACCTTGAGTACTTTTTTGCAGTCCACAAAAATGACATAATGGTCACAAACTAGCTCCCTGGTATACAGAAAATACCCCATCCCTGAAGCAAGCCTCCAGGAAATTGAAATGGAAATGGAGCTCCACCAAATTGGAAGTATTCTGACGAGCTTGGAAAGACAGGACTGTGCAATATTGAAAAGCCCTCACTGCTACTCGATCAGCTTATTTTTCCAATCTGATTGAGGACAACAAAACAATCCAAAATGTCCTTTTGATGCTGTCACAAAGCTAACTAAAATCAGCATTCCCCAAGTGAGGTTGGCCTTCACTTCAGCAGTGATGAATTCACAAACTTCTTAGATGAAAAGATCATGATCATTAGAAAACAAGTTATAGATTCCTCTTTGAATATGCGTATTTCTCCAAAACTCAGTTGTCCTGAGTCTGTACAGAACTACCAGGACCTCGGATCAATGGAGACACTCAAGTTTTTTAATATTGCATCTCTCAACATTCACAAAAATAGTAACGGCGTCTAAACCTTCCAGCTGTCTACTGGACCCTATTCCAACTAAACTACTGAAAAAGGTACTTCCTGTGCTTGGCCTTCCTATGTTGAACATGATAAACATCTCTCCATACCAAACTGACTAAAAGTGGGCTTTTATTTCTAGATTCGGCCTATATCGAATTTCCCATTCCTCAAAAAAAACGAATAAATGAAAAGCTGTTAATCAGCAACTCACTGCCTTCCTGAAGACAAATAATGCATATGACCCCATCATACTGTAGTACTGAGAAAACTGTGCTAAATTACTTTTTAATGGCGTCAGACCAAGGCTCTGTGCCTGTCCTCGTGCTCCTTAGTGCCGCTTTTGACACCATCGATCACCACATTCTTTTGGAGATTGGAAATCTTAAATTGGTCTACGTGGACAAGTTATTCCCGGGTTCAGATCTTATCTATCGGCAAGATATCAGTTTGACTCTGTGGATGGTATGTCCTCTGACAAATCTATGGTAAGTTTCGGTGTTCCTCAAAGTTGTGTTCTAGAACCACTATTGTTTTCACTATATATGCTACCTCTTGGTGATGTCATTGGGTACAATGTATACTTTCAATGGTGAATCCCCACAATAGCCTACCCTGGAATCCTGTGTTTTAGACATAAGGAAGTGGATGGCTGCAAATGTTTTACTTTTAAACTCAGACAAAACAAAGATGCTAGTTCTAGGTCCCTAGAAACAGAGAGATCTGCTGCTGGATCTGACATTGAATATAGATGGCTGTATAGTCATCTCAAATAAAACTGTGAAGGACCTCAGCGTAACTCTGGACCCTGATCTCTCGACAAACATATCAAAAATATTCTAAGAGCAGCTTTTTTCCATCTTCGTAACATTGCAAATATCAGAAACATTTTGTCCAGAAAAAATGCAGAAAAGGCGAATACATGCTTTTTGTCACTTCAAGATTAGACTATGGCAACACTCTACTCTCCGGCTATCCAGATAATAAACTAGTGCTAAATACAGCTACTAGAATCTTGCCTAGAACCAAAACATTTGATCAAATTACTCCAGTGCTACTGTAGCCTATCTACACTGGCTTCCTGTTAAGGCTAGGGCTGAATTCAAGGTTTTACTGCTAACCTACAAAGTATTACATGAACTTCAAAAAAATAAATATATTTTTTATTTATTTCACCTTTATTTAACCCGATAGGCCAGTTGAGAACAAGTTCTCATTTACAACTGCTAACTGGCAAAAAAAAACAACAACACATAGTTACACATAAACAAACATACAGTCAATAACACAAAAGAAAAATAGAAAAATCTTTGTACAGTATGTGCAAATGTAGAAGAGTAGGGAGGTCGGCAATAAATAGGCCATAGAGGTAAACATAATTACAAGTTAGCATTAATACTGGAGCCTTGCTTCTACCTGTCTCTTCGATTTGGTCCTGCCGTACATACCTACAGGCACGCTATAGTCACAAGACGCAGGCCTCCTTATTGTTCCTAGAATTCCTGTGTGTGCCCCACGTAGGTCAGTTGGTAGAGCATGGCGCTTGCAACACCAGGGTTTTGGGTTTGATTCCCACAGGGGAACCAGTATGAAAAAAGTATGAAAATATATGCACTACTGTAAGTCGCTCTGGATAAGTGCGTCTGGATTGACAAACTCCCCTTGCTGTCTCTGCCTGGCTCCACTCTCTCCACTATGATGCTCTGCCGCTGACCCTGTTACGGAGGTTGAGTCACTGGCTTGCTCGCGCTCTCCCATGCTGTCCCTAGAAGGGGTGCATCACTTTGTGCCAGGCTTTTTTTTGCTATACTCGACTTGAGTGGGTTGAGTCACTGATGGGATCTTCCTGTCTGGTTTTGTGCCCCCTCGGGTTAGTGCGGTGCTGTCTTAGTCTCCAGTATCTATGCTGCTATAGTCTATGTGGCTGGGGGCTAGGTTCAGTCTGTCCTCTCTGGTGTAATTCTCCAGTCTTAATTGATGTCCTGTGTGAGCTTCGGTATGCTCCCTCTAATTCTCCCTTCCCCCTTTCCCCTCCTGAAGGATCTGAGCCATAGGACCATGCCTCAGGAGTAGCTGGCCTGACGACTCCTTGCAGTCCCCATCCCATCTGCTGATCCAGTTTCTGCTGTTCTGCCTGCAACTATGGAACCCTGACCTGTTCACCGGAACTACTACCTTGTCCCGAACCTGCTGTTTCGATCCTCCCCCTCCCTCTGCCTTTCTAGGGAGTTTTTCCAAGCCAACATGCTTCAACATATGTATTGCTTGCTCGGTGGGTTTCTGTATAAGCACTTTACGACAACTGCTGATGTAAAAAGGTCTTTATAAATACATTTGATTTGATTGAATGCATTGATGTGTACTGAACACACCTGTAATAGGTTATTTGACCAGGGCCAATAGGGCTGACTATGTAGGGAAGAGAGTGCCATTTGGGACACACACCCAGTATCCCACAGACAGTGTCATAATTCCCCATACAAAATGAAACATCTTACAAAATTGGTGATAGATTTCTGATTATAGTTGTTTAACTCCCCCAAACCTTTCTCTAATAAAGTCCTGTTATGCTGGGTTCAATGAGTCTTTTCCCTTCCCTTTCCTGGCCTCCAGTGAATTACAATCATTTTTGCTCCATTTAGATTCCCTCTGCATAGAAGTAGGCCCCTTTACCACCACCACAGAGAGAGACCCCATGCAGGGACATATCCTGTTTACTTCAGGCCCCCAGTGTCCGGTCTGGAGCGTGAAGTCACAAGCTCTGCTGGTCGGCTACCACGTAGCAACCTAGCGGTGCCAAAAGCCCTGGTCTGCCCTAGAAAGCCTGTGCAAATTACAGAACGGCCAAACACATTATTTTTTAACAGACACTTTGCCCTCTAAAATGTGCTTATTATGATCAAGTGAAATACCCCCAGTAAAGTATTTTAAAGTTCGCAACAAATCGAGATATTTAATTTAATAGTGATCCATTCTGACTACTACATTTGTCGTCACATAGGCCAGCAGCCTGCGAGGAGGCTCCAGGTTGACTCTCTCATGCAGGATGAAAATGACTATGTTGACCATGATCCTTTGCTGGTAACGGACACTTTTACCACAATCCTTAGTGATTTTTTTGGTGCCACTTGGCGCCCCATTCAGCAATATGGAGCGCTTCAAATTCAAATACTTCCAGCTTCATGAGCCATCAGGGGTTTTCCACTGGAATATGTGGATGATGTCAAAGCTAACAACCATCAACTGGTTTTGAGGTTTAAGGTTTACCTCCCCAGTCACAGCTCAGCTCTCTCCCTCCTTCCCTGCACATCAAGCACCAGAAGCATGATGGCATTCAGGGCTAAGACTGGCTAACAGGGAGAGGGAGAAAAATGTATAGCAAAATGATTTGTTTTAACCTGAATAACCATGAATCAAGCCCAGAGTTCACTCCTGTGTATAAAATACAGAAATACAGAATAAAAAGCTGCTTTTCATATTAATTATGCTGCTCCATCTATCTTTGTGTCCCAAATGACAGAATATTCCCTATAGATTGTACTACTTTTTTACAAGGGCCGATAGTGCTCTGTTCAAAAGTAGTGCACTTACATAGGGAATAAGGTTGCATTTGGAACGCTATCTCAGCCTGCCTGCCTCATTGCCCACACAACCCCAGCAGCATAGCACCATTCAGGTCCAAGAGTGGCATGGAGAGTGGAGAAAAAAAAGAGCTAAATAACATGTATCAAGCCCATTTTCAAGCACTTCACAATGAGGATTCCTGTGGCTAAAAAGCTACTTTTCACAACAATTATGTTCAGTCAAAGAGAAATGTCGGAGACTTTTTCTCTCTCTCATTAATAGCTCTGACTGGTATAATTGTGATGTAGGTTTGTCATCAACACCATCAAAGACACCAGACCCAGCCACAAAATACCACCGCGGTCTGTCTATTAGACTGACAGGCAGGCAGGCAGAGAGAGCGAGAGGTACTATGCTGACCTGATATCAGGTTCTTACCTCAGACATATTGCACTTTCTTCTGTGATCAAAATGTGAAATCTTACGGTACAGTAATCTTGTCATATAGGTGACAATGACTGGTAAGAGAATGTTATTTTGACTTCAGTACAGGCACTGCTTATGAATGTTATGTATGGATTATGAAGTCCCTATTTAGGTACAGTTGAAGTCGTAAGTTTACATACACTTAGATTGGAGTCATTAAAACTCGTTTTCAACCACTCCAGAAATAGCTTGTTAATTAACAAACTATAGTTTTGGCAAGTCGGCATGACACAAGTCATTTTTACAACAATTGTTTACAAACAGATTATTTCACTTATAATTCACTGTATCACATTTCCAGTGGGTCAGAAGATTACATACACAAATTTGACTGTGCCTTTAAAAAGATTGGAAAATTACAGAAAATTATGTCATAGATTTAGAATCTTCAGATAGGCTAATTGACATAATTTGGGTCAATTGGAGGTGTGCCTGTGGATGTATTTCAAGGCCTACCTTCAAACTCAGTACCCGACATCATGGGAAAAATCAAAAGAAATCAGCCAAGACCTCAGAAAAAAAAGTGTAGACCTCCACAAGTCTGGTTCATCCTTGCAATTTCCAAACGCCTGAAGGTACCACGTTCATCTGTACGCAAGTATAAACACCATGGTACCACGCAGCCATCATACTGCTCAGGAAGGAGACACGTTCTGTCTCCTTGAGATGAACGCACTTTGGTGCGAAAAGTGAAAATCTATCCGAGAATAACAGCAAAGGACCTTGCGAAGATGCTGGAGGAAACGGGTACAAAATAATCTATATCCACAGTAAATCAAGTCCTATATCGACATAACCTGAAAGGCCGCTTAGCAAGGAAGAAGCCACTGCTCCAAAACCGCCATAAAAAAGCCAGACTACAGTTTGCAACTGCACGTGGGGACAAAGACCATACTTTTTGGAGAAATGTCCTCTGGTCTGATGAAACAAAAATAGAACTGTTTGGCCATAATGACCATCGTTATGTTTGGAGGAAAAAGGGGGATGCTTGCAAGCCAAATAACACCATCCCAACCGTGAAGCACGGGGTGGCAGCATCATGTTGTAGGGGTGCTTTGCTGCAGGAGGGACTGATGCACACAACATAGATGGCATCATAAGGGGGGAAATTATGTGGATATATTGAAGCAACATCTCAAGACATCAGTCAGGAAGTTAAAGCTTGGTCGCAAATGGGTCTTCCAAATGGACAATGACCCCAAGAATACTTCCAAAGTTGTGGCAAAATGGCTTAAGGACAACAAAGTCAAGGTACTGGAGTGGCCATCACAAAGCCCTGACCTCAATCCTATAGAAAATGTGTGGGCAGAACTGAAAACGCGTGTGCGAGCAAGGAGGCCTACAAACCTGACTCAGTTACACCAGGAGGAATGGGCTTATTTTGGGAAGCTTGTGGAAGGCTACCTGAAACGTTTGACCCAAGTTAAACCATTTAAAGGCAATGCTACCAAATTCTAATTGAGTGTATGTGAACTTCTGACCCACTGGGAATGTGATAAAATAAATAAAAGCTGAAATAAATAATTCTCTCTACTATTATTCTGACATTTCACATTCTTAAAATAAAGTGGTGATCCTAACTGACCTAAGACAGGGAATTTTTACTCGGATTAAATGTCAAGAATTGTAATAAACTGAGTTTAAATGTATTTGGCTAAGGTGTATGTTGATTGAAAACTCAGTAAAAAAGCTCAAAACTAAATCCTATCATATAATACAGGCATGACAATGAATGGTAGAGTATGTCGTTTTGACTGTGTCATTAGTACGAACACCTAAATGATAGATAACTCAGTTTCCTTCAGATGTTCCCCTATAGAGGAAAAACAGCTAAACGCCTTTAGGATGAAATCAATGCAGTTTCACAGAGCCGAATGCAAATAGTGACTATTCCTCCATTCTCCTGCCTCTCTCCTAACTGTCTGCATGACACAGGTACTTCATCCCAAATGGCGCCCTATTCCCTACATAGTGCACTACTTTTGACCAGAACCCTATGGGTAAAGGTAGTACACTATATAGGCAAAATGGTGCCATTTGGGATGCACAGGGATGATCCGTCATTAGTTATTCTGTCTCCATTCAATGTCATCATTAGCCTCAGCAGTGTCAAAGCCGCTCAATAAAGGGCATTATTTCCACAGGATCACACTGCATTAATCCTGTTATGCCTCTTCTAGCAGGCTGGGATGGAGTCTATAGTTACATGCCAAATCGCACCCTATTCCCTATGTAGTGCACTACTTTGGGTACTACAGAGCGCGAAAGGCCCTGGTCAAAAGTAGTGCACTATATAGGGGATAGGGTAACATTTAGGATGGAGACACTCCTCTCCCATAGCTAATATTACTGTAGCAGGGTGTCAAGTGTTCGATGTGTAATCCTGGTACATTCAGGATGTAGCTAACAGAGTATGCGTCCCTATATAGTGCACTACTTTTGATTAGGGCCCATAGGGTTTTGGTCAAAAGTAGTGCACTATGTAGGGAATAGGGTGCCATTTGGGAGGCAGGCACAGAGAGTCTAGTCCACGTTACTCTACAGATGGTGATGGAATCTCTTCTGATGTGGTCAGAGGAATTCTAATAGGCGCTTTACACAGGAAATGTGACTTCCCAAAATGTACTTCAAAGGAAAACAATAATTTTCAGCTGAGGAGATAAGACACTGAAGATGGAGTGTGTGTGAGATGGAGTGTGTGTGTATGTGATGGAGTGTGTGTGTGTGTTCTAAACTATGTTTATCCTTGTGAGGAAGTAAGGTTCCCTGATTTACCTTTTTAAAGCTGACATGTTGTAGGAACATATATCTTATACATAAAGCCTGAGAATTAATCTTGCCTTGCCAGTTTGTTTAGATTTCAGACACAACCTCTGAGTGATGAAATAATTATCTGTCTGCCGCTCCCTCGCCCCTCTCTTGTACACAACTCGTCCTCTTACATGAGCAGTCTGTCCTTAAATCAATCCCTTTTTTATTTTTCCTGTAACAAATATGTCTTGGCAAATGATGTCACATAAGCACAGAGAATGATGCCTAATGTCTATGCCGCCTAACATCAACCTTGATCCTGCTAGCATCCTCCCAAGGTGAGTAATCACACCGAGGAGAGGAGCAGTGTTGCTGTGTGTGTGTGTGTGTGTGTGTGTGTGTGTGTGTGTGTGTGTGTGTGTGTGTGTGTGTAGCCCAGAGTCCAAACAAATAAACACAGCAAGTCTGCTGCTGAAGATAAACAATCCAATTAGGACTCAGAGGAATGGAGGAGAGGTCTGTTATTCTCCAGTCAGTTGGTTGGCAGCGGATTTGTTTCTGATAGAAAATAATAATAAATTCATTATAATTCTCCAGGATAGGAGCAAGGCCTAGTGCTGTAAAAGCAATCCTTCGAGATACATGCAGTAATGCAGATCTTTCTTTACTAAACTATCTACTAGTGGTGTTGCAATGTAATTAATCCATGAGGCATCATTTGAGAGGAGAGAGGGAAAATAACACCAAGCAGAGAGAAGAGAAGATTCATCATCATAGCTTCACTCTGGCCTCTCTCCTCGCTCCCAGGGATGCATGGCCTTCTTGTATGGATGAGTCAGCTTACATCTTCTGACAATTGCGAGCCAAGGGCTTTGTCAAAATGAACCACAGTTATTGTTTTGATTGGTCCTCCCTTGTTATGTTGAAGCAAAATTGCTTTCAAAAGTGATTTCTGCCTGCGCCACAGCCGTTTGAAATAGAGGCACGCAAACATATAACATCAAAAAGAAGATGTCTGCTTTTTATTTGCGGAGGACAATCATTTGGCACTTAACGGCCCAGTGCTCCGGCTCGCTTTGCTCTGGCTTTGTCCCTAGATTGGAGCACACATCGACCCTATCAGTAATTGCAGGGACCGGACCCAAATCTCCCCATCGGCCAATAAGGGCATTAGACACTGGGCACACACTGAGCATGACATTCAAGCCGGCCAATAAAGATGGGCATGCTAATCAAAGTGGCTGAGACCTCCACAGTCCACCGAGACCCAGCTATCTGTCTCATTGGAGCAGGATGGAGGGAGAGAGGGAGGGATGGATGTGTCTGCAGATGCACTGGCTGATTTTCCTCTGTTCCCTTCTGCCCTCAGGGGCCACGCCAAGCACCAGGCAGGCAAGCCCCGGGGCCCCCGGCACAAGTTCTGATCACCGGAAAAAATACTGTGCATGCTTACAATGCAACAGCCAGCTTTTTATGCAGCTTGGTAAGAGAGAGAGGGATGGAGGGAGGGAAAAGAGAACTGGTATAAGAGATGTAATGTGCTGCTGAAAATGACACTTGCCACAGATCCAAACGCTCCACCAGAGAGAGAGAGAACAAGAGAGAGAGAACAAGAGAGAACAGGAGAGAGAGGACAGTAGAGAACAGAAGAGAGAGAACAGGAGAGAGAGAGAGAACGAGAGAACAAGAGAGAGAGAACAGGAGCGAGTGAGAGAGAACGAGAGAACAAGAGAGAGAACAAGAGAGAGAACAAGAGAGAGAACAAGAGAAAACAAGAGAGTGAGAGAACGAGAACAAGAGAGCGAGAACAAGAGCAAAAGAGAGAGAACGAGCGAGAGAGAGAATGAGCGTCAGAGAGAGAGAACGAGTGAGAAAGAGAGAACGAGTAAAATAAACACAAACTCTGTGCATCCCAAATGACACCGTAAGTGCACTGCGTTGGACCAAAAGTAGTGCACTATATGGGCCCTGGTCAAAAGCCGTGCATTATATAGGGAATAGGGTGCCATTTAGGACACACTTACTGTGTGTACAAATAATACACTGAATTCCTTATGAACAACTAGGGTAGAATAGCGCTCCATAGATACGTTTGTCCCAGTTTGTCCTTTGTTTAAAATGCTGTTTGATTATAAGAAATTATAAAATCATTACACAGTATGAAAATATTTTCAGAAGTCAAGACAGAGAGAGAAAGAGAGACAGAGAGAGAGCGAGACAGACAAACAGTGACGGAGAGAGAGGGACAGAGAGACAGAAGGACAGAGAGATGGAGAGAGAGTTAAGAGAGTAATCTTGGTTAACCCAGAACTAAAGTATTACGTAATTGGTTAGATGCTCGATTAAGTTCTGGGTCCTTATGGGTTAAGAGAAAGAGATTGGAACTGTAATTAAGAGCTCCACCATTTCTCTTTGCAAGTTAAGGGCAAGTATATGGGCCAAATGTCCCCTCCTGAAATGTGAAAGATGCTAAAACCTAGGAAATAGTGATTTGTCCAAATAACCAGTGACAAAAAACCCAAGCACTGGAACTACTGCTGCTCATTATGTCACGCATCCCGTTGCATCATGACAGATCTACGGTACCATTTATGTTGACTTACTGTAGTCTGTCCATGAAAGAGAGAGACAGACAGAAAGAGACAGACAAGACACAGAGAGTGAGAGAGACAAAGAGACACAGACAGAGAGCGAGAGAGACAGACAAAGAGACACACACACAGAGAGAGAGAGAGAGACTGAAAGAGACAGACAAGACACAGAGAGCGAGAGAGACAGACAAAGAGACACAGAGAGAGAGAGAGAGAGAGAGAAACAGGCAGTTTAGAATGGACCACTGCCAAACTCGCATGGGGATGAAATGAAATGCAATAAACAAATTACAGAGACATAAAAGGCAAAATGAAAGGCTGCAGAAGGAAACACTTCTCCACTGAACTTATGTCCAGCATCTGCAGAGCAGAAACACAACAGCCATCATCAAATGGTTAAAAACTGTCAGACTGACCCCAGAAGTGAGGATGGGTTTGTGGTGGAAAGAACAGGATATATTTGGGGAGATATTTTTTAACATCATGTTTTATGCTCATGATGACATAATAAAAAGTGACACTGTGTGGCTCAGTCGGTAGAGCATGGCGCTTGCAACGCCAAGCGTCGTGGGTTCGATTCCCGCTGGGGCCACCCATATGTAAAAAAGTAGTGGCCCCAGCCGACTTGTAAGTCGCTTTGGACAAAAGCGTCTGCTAAATGGGATATATTATTTATTATTATTATTACTTAGCTGTAGTCGATATGTAAGCCTGGGAGGCGCACACACACAGTGCCTTGGGCTCCCGAGTGGCGCAGCGGTCTAAGGCACTGCATCTCAGTGCTAGAGGCGTCACTACAGTCCCTGGTTCAAATCAAGGCTGTATCACAACCGGCCGTGATTGGGAGTCCCATAGAGTGGTGCACAATTGGCCCAGCATCGTCCGGGTTTGGCTGGGGTAGGCCGTCATTGTAAAAAAGAATTTGTTCTGAACTGACTTGCCTCGGTAAATAAATATATATTTTAAATAAATTTGAATCCAAGTTAATCAGCCAGTAAAACAGGACCTCTGCCTCCCTTGTGGTCAGATCAACACACGGCCATCAGACAGATTTCATGGCTTCACTCGGACTAGGCCTACTAATTTTCTATTCTGTCACAAAAACATTGAATAATTACTGTTATTGACACGAGGAACATACAGTAGGAGAGAGAACACTTTAATGAGGAGTACTTTAAAGCTAGAATCCTTAATTTCAACAATAACAAAAGTCAAACCGCCTTGCGTTTGGTAAAAAGAAATGGAACCACTTTCAAAATCATAGAGCTATGGATGCAAGGACTGACCATCCATGACATCAACATGATAGTTTTAACCATGTTTTGAGGCTATACAGTGTTTGTTTACAATTACTAATGTTTAAAAACAGAGTAAAACAAACTTATATTTTGGGTTCTCATGGAGTGTGACAGTTGAACTAAGCTCATGAGACATTTATAAGTTATATTCTTCAAGAATCAATGGATATATATCATTAATTTATAAGTAAAAAAATTTATGTAGCAACTAAGAATTCTATCTTTAATTCAACATGTAGAGCTTTCTCCATATAAATATAATTACCACTCATTGATTTGAATTGGAATGCCCGTTCTACAGTAGTAATTATTTTCCTCCTGCTTTGATAGACATACATCGGAACAAAGTACACCAGTTAGAATATAATTAAACCAGGGCTACGTCCCGAAAAGAACCCTATTCCTTGGTATTGTCCAGTGCACTTCACACTTAGAAAAAGATGCATCCCAAATAATAATAATTCATTCAACTTCTAAAACGCTTTCATAGAATCTGAAAGCACTACCAGAGCAAAAAACAAACAAGCAATATATCATGACAGGTCAACCAATAGAGGCCAAGTCTTTGAAAGCTGCATCCTCCAAAGATGGAGAGGGTCAGTTGATGCTTGAGTGGACGGAGATTGACAGAGGATGGTAGATGACATTGATGGAGCTTGCTGATGATCTTGTGGAGGGCAAGCCACTGGAGTCTTATAGCGCATGGAGTCTTATAGCCACTGGAGTCTTATAGCCACTGGAGTCTTATAGCCACTGGAGTCTTATAGCGCATGGAGTCTTATAGCCACTGGAGTCTTATAGCGCATGGAGTCTTATAGCCACTGGAGTCTTATAGCCACTGGAGTCTTATAGCCACTGGAGTCTTATAGTGCCTGGAGTCTTATAGCGCATGGAGTCTTATAGCACCTGGAGTCTTATAGCACCTGGAGTCTTATAGTGCCTGGAGTCTTATAGCCACTTGAGTCTTACAGCCACTGGAGTCTTATAGCCACTGGAGTCTTACAGCCACTGGAGTCTTACAGCCACTGGAGTCTTATAGCCACTGGAGTCTTATAGCCACTCGAGTCTTATAGCCACTCGAGTCTTATAGCCACTCGAGTCTTATAGCCACTCGAGTCTTATAGCCACTGGAGTCTTATAGCCACTGGAGTCTTATAGCCACTGGAGTCTTATAGCGCCTGGAGTCTTATAGCGCCTGGAGTCTTATAGCCACTGGAGTCTTATAGCCACTGGAGTCTTATAGCTACTGGAGTCTTATAGCCACTGGAGTCTTATAGCCACTGGAGTCTTACAGCCACTGGAGTCTTATAGCCACTGGAGTCTTACAGCCACTGGAGTCTTACAGCCACTGGAGTCTTACAGCCACTGGAGTCTTACAGCCACTGGAGTCTTACAGCCACTCGAGTCTTATAGCCACTGGAGTCTTATAGCCACTGGAGTCTTATAGCCACTGGAGTCTTATAGCCACTGGAGTCTTACAGCCACTGGAGTCTTACAGCCACTGGAGTCTTACAGCCACTGGAGTCTTATAGCCACTGGAGTCTTATAGCCACTGGAGTCTTGTAGCCACTGGAGTCTTGTAGCCACTGGAGTCTTATAGCCACTGGAGTCTTATAGCCACTGGAGTCTTGTAGCCACTGGAGTCTTATAGTCACTGGAGTCTTACAGCCACTGGAGTCTTGTAGCCACTGGAGTCTTACAGCCACTGGAGTCTTACAGCCACTGGAGTCTTACAGCCACTGGAGTCTTACAGCCACTGGAGTCTTATAGCCACTGGAGTCTTATAGCCACTGGAGTCTTATAGCGCCTGGAGTCTTTTAGCCACTGGAGTCTTATAGCCACTGGAGTCTTATAGTGCCTGGAGTCTTATAGCGCCTGGAGTCTTATAGCACCTGGAGTCTTATAGCACCTGGAGTCTTATAGCACCTGGAGTCTTATAGCACCTGGAGTCTTGTAGCCACTGGAGTCTTATAGCCACTGGAGTCTTATAGCCACTGGAGTCTTACAGCCACTGGAGTCTTATAGTGCCTGGAGGCTTATAGCGCCTGGAGTCTTATAGCCACTGGCGTCTAATAGCACCTGGAGTATTATAGCACCTGGAGTATTATAGCACCTGGAGTCTTATAGCACCTGGTGTCTTATAGCCACTGGAGTCTTATAGCACCTGGAGTCTTATAGCCACTGGAGTCTTATAGCCACTGGAGTCTTACAGCCACTGGAGTCTTATAGTGCCTGGAGTCTTATAGCCACTGGAGTCTTATAGCCACTGGAGTCTTATAGCCACTGTAGTCTTATAGTGCCTGGAGTCTTATAGCCACTGGAGTCTTATAGCCACTGGAGTCTTATAGCCACTGGAGGCGTATAGTGCCTGGAGTCTTATAGCCACTGGAGTCTAATAGCACCTGGAGTATTATAGCACCTGGAGTCTTATAGCACCTGGAGTCTTATAGCCACTGGAGTCTTATAGCACCTGGAGTCTTATAGCCACTGGAGTCTTATAGCCACTGGAGTCTTATAGCACCTGGAGTCTTATAGCCACTGGAGTCTTATAGTGCCTGGAGTCTTATAGCCACTGGAGTCTTATAGCACCTGGAGTCTTATAGCACCTGGAGTCTTATAGCCACTGGAGTCTTATAGCCACTGGAGTCTTATAGTGCCTGGAGTCTTATAGCCACTGGAGTCTTATAGCGCCTGGAGTCTTATAGCCACTGGAGTCTTATAGTGCCTGGACTTCTCTGCCTTATCCTCCACTCTGTGTATCACCACTTGGGTGATGCCTCAGCAGCTCTGGGTGCCAGAAAACTCACCACACAAAGAATAGTAGCCAGACGTCCTCACTATGAGCCCTCTGCCTCAGCACTGCTGGATTCCTCCATCTCCCATTCCTCTCACACTTCAGGCCTTGGTTCGTGGGGTTTGGGCTGTGCCTGGGGCCGGGTTATAGTAACTATAACTATAACCTGGCCCAAGCCCCAGCCAAAACCCCACGACCCAGCCCAAACCCCACGAACCTAGCCCAAATCCCATGGCCCCAGGCTCAGCCCCACGAACCAGCCCAAACCCCACGGCCCAGCCTTAGACTAGAGTGAAATTGGATAATCTCCCTAAAGGCCAGGTTCCAGCCTATAAACCCTTGTCTAGACTCTAGAGTCCCACTACTGCAGGCCAGGCATGGCAGTCCCACTGAGCGCCAATCACCTGTCTGCCCTGTTCAATTAGACAGCTCATCAGCCAATCACTAGACTGCCCTGCAGACAGCTCATTATGTCTCAATTAGACAGGTGCAGCTCCACAGACAGCTACGGCTGCCCCAGTGTGTGTGTGCACATCTCGTCGGCTACCCATCCGGCCTCATAATTAACATACAAGGAGTAATCTAGATATGGTTGTTGGCAATTATAAAAGACTACAGACACTAAACGGGACACCCCTTATCACTTGATTGCCTCTGATTGAAATCCTATAATTGGAAGCAAAAATGAAAAAATAAATAAACCAATAACTAATCAATAGGATCCAGTAAGGTGATGTAATTGAACAGTTATGAATTCATTTTCATCAGATGCCACTCCTCAAATTATGTTCTCAGGAGATCAGAAACTGGTAGCCAGGCAAAACAAAAAAGCTTGTACTGTCAAACCCTGTGGGCCCTGGTTAAAAGTAGTGCACTACATAGGGAATAGAGTACCTGTTGGGACACAGGTCTAGCAGATTATTATTATTATTATTTTTTTTTTTACAGTTTTTCTCTTTCCAGTACTGTGCAGATGTCGACAATACTATGGGGTTGAAAGGCCTTGGTGTTTTCCCTGGCTTAAAAATAAAACCTGTTTTTACAAGGTAACGTGGGTGTAAAAGGAGAAAGTTACAACATACTGGTGGAGTAATATAGAGTCCAGACTGGAAGACTGCCAACCAGCCAAATACTGGGCGCCCGAGGCAATTACTCAAGATACAGTGGATTAAAGCAATTATTGTCCTGTTGTAATGTTGTTCAAATTAGAAGTCTACTACTACTACAGTAGAGTCAGATCACCAACAGCTTCTAGCTCAAAGAGAGTGTTTACTTAACACACAAAAATGTTCTATAAAATATACAGAGCAAAACCATTTCAAAATGGATAATATGTAGGTTTAACAGCAGCAGCGAGTGTGAACTATGCCGTAGTGGTTTTCCTTTCCTCCATAACAATAGCGCCTGGAGTCTCAGGCCCAGCCCAAACCCCATGGCCCTAGCCCTATAACCTGGCCTCAGGCCCAGCCCAAACCCCATGGCCCTAGCCCTATAACCTGGCCTCAGGCCCAGCCCAAACCCCATGGCCCTAGCCCTATAACCTGGCCTCAGGCCCAGCCCAAACTCATGGCGCCAGCCCTATAACCTGCCCTCAGGCCCAGCCCAAACACCCAGGCCTATAACCTGGCATCAGGCCCAGCCCAAACCCCATGGCCCCAGCCCTATAACCTGGCCTCAGGCCCAGCCCAAACCCCATGGCCCCAGCCCTATAACTTGGCCTCAGGCCCAAACACCATGGCCCCAGCCCTATAACTTGGCCTCAGGCCAAGCCCAAACCGCATGGCTCCAGCCCTATAACCTGCCCTCAGGCCCAGCCCAAACACCCAGGCCTATAACCTGGCATCAGGCCCAGCCCAAACCCCATGGCCCCAGCCCTATAACCTGGCCTCAGGCCCAGCCCAAACCCCATGGCCCCAGCCCTATAACTTGGCCTCAGGCCCAAACACCATGGCCCCAGCCCTATAACTTGGCCTCAGGCCCAAACCCCATGGTCCCAGCCCTATAGCCTGGCCTCAGGTCCAGCCCAAATCCCATGGTCCCAGCCCTATAACTTGGCCTCAGGTCCAGCCCAAACTCCATGGTCCCAGCCCTATAACCTGGCCTCAGGTCCAGCCCAAACCCCAAGGCCCCAGCCCTATAACCCGGCCTCAGGTCCAGCCCAAACCCCATGGTCCCAGCCCTATAACTTGGCCTCAGGGCCAGCCCAAACCCCATGGCCCCAGCCCTATAACCCGGCCTCAGGCCCAGCCCAAACCCCAGCCCTATAACTCAGACCCTCTGCCCCAGCCCTAGAATAGAGTGCAATTGGATACTTCCCTAAAGGCCAGGTTCAAGCCTATAAGCCCTTGTCTGGACTCCCACTACAGCAGGCCAGGCTTGGCAGTCCCACCGAGAGCCAATCACCAGCCTGCCCTGCAGACAGCTCATTACCACTCAATTAGACAGGTGCACCTCTACAGATAGCTACGGTTGCCCTAGTGTGCGTGCTAGTGCACATCTAGTTGGCTACCCACCCGGCCATATAATTAAAATATAAGGGAATAATATAGTGACAGCAATTTAACATACAAGGGAATAATCTAGATATAGTTGTTGGCAATTATAAAAGACTACAGACACTAAACGGGACACCCCTTATCACTTGATTAACTCTGATTGAAATCCTATAATTGGAAGGAAGAACGAAAAAATAAATAAACCAATAACAAATAAATAGGATCCAGTAAGGTGATGTAATTGAACAGTTATGAATTCATTTTCATCAGATGAGTGTTGGCAATTATAAAATACCATCTGATTAGCAAAACAAAGATGTGAAATTACATTGTTCCACACAAAAGACATGGCTGTGTAATAAAGAGAAGAGACATCATTACTGTGACACAAGACCTCTAGAGAGTGAGTGTGCGACCCAAATTGCACCCTATTCTCTATATACTGCACTACTTTTGACCTGAGGGCCCTGGCCCAAAGTCGTCCACTATATAGGGAATAGGTTGCCATTTGGGTCACAGACTCACTCTCTAGAGGTCTTGTGTCAGAGTAATGATGTCTTTTCTCTTGCCTGAGACACTGACAGAATACTGTAGGTAGCACTGCTGACCGGTCGTTGATGGACAGACAGGACTTGGCTAGGAACATCCTTTGTCCCCTAAAACCGCCATCATATCCTAAAAAAAGTCAGTTGAAAGAACACTAGGCAGATTTGCACATCACTGCTTAACATCAGGTGACAAAAAAAACAGGCAAGGAAAACATTTTGATCCCTCGAGGATGGATCCTAATCAAGATGAAATGCATTTACAAATCTATTTAATATGGCTTGCCAGAAGTCAAACTTGGCATGTAAATGCAGTGGAGATTACATTTCACTGGGAACCAACACTGTAACCGATCGCCTGCAGACAAAGGGGGAAGCTGCCAGTTTTTCCCCTCTTTCCCCTTTCCCTTCATCCCCTGCCTGCGTTCAGCCTCGTGACCCCTCACTGGCTATGGGGGAGGACAGTGGCAGGGAAGAGAGGGGAAGGGGAGGAGACTCTTCCTCCCTCCGTGGCTCAAGGTCAGGGTGAGGACAGTGTGGCGTGTCCTGTAAGCAGAGGACGAGGAGAGGACAGAGGAGCAGAGGACAGGACAGAGGAGGAAAGGAGAGGACAGAGGAGGAAAGGAGAGGACAGAGGAGGAAAGGAGAGGACAGAGGAGGAAAGGAGAGGACAGAGAAGGAAAGGAGAGGACAGATGGGAGAGGAAAGGGCAGAGGACAGAGTGGAGCGTTAGCCGCAGTCACCTCTGTGCTAATAAGTCGTTGGTTGGCTGATAAGGTGTCAGTTAGTGGTGTGGAGAGCCGCTCCCTTCGCTTTTTGGCAGAAAATTGCAGGGGCTGGCGGGGCAGAGCAGGTGTGTGTGAGTGTGTGTGCATGCGCCACTCTGGGGTGTAGCAGGCTGACGTGCCTGCTTGTGGTGCCAGCAGCTAGTGTTGCGCATTATTTTATTTTTTGCTCTCCCCCTCCCTCATCCTCTCCATCCCTCCTCCCTTCCGTCCCTTTCTATTTGCTTGCATAGAC